>NW_009205039.1:17576-41136 GCF_000690835.1 Fulmarus glacialis
TTTCAGAGACAGGTCAATGGGATGGTCAACCAATGTCGGACTTCTTAAGCTGATGGTTTTGTGAGTTTCCAGTGACTCCATTTGTGCTTAAATGGATTTCAATGTTACATTCAAAAGAAGTAATGGTAATGTATTACACAGAGAGTGCAGAGCACCAGGACTGGTTTTGGATCTTGTTTTGGATCTAACCCTTTTGGGTTTCTTCTTTTTAGCAGCAAGTATGATGACCTGGATCACGTGATTTCTACGTATTTTCTATCTAAGGAGCTCTGCAGCTGTATGGGAGGGATGGTGAGCACTATCACTATGAAATGAGAAGTTAACTATAAATAAGTCAATTCCTTCCATGCCCTATATTTATTGGACTCAAAAAAATCTCTTGCTATAATAATCCAGATGAGTGAATGATTTCTTTATGAGGGTCTTGACATTTTCGTCGCATCTGACTAATTGAATGCTATGGTCATTGTTCCAGAGGCTGTATATTGAGAATGAATTTGCCTTGTAACCTTCTGGCTCTAAAACTTGATTGAAATACACAATGAAGTCTTTATGGTCTTTCTGGGCTCTGCCAATTCTACGGTTACCAAAAACAAAATTACAAGAAACTCCTCTTGCTTCTCTGTTTATTTCCACATTTCACTGTGCTTTTTTCACTTGATAATGTGTTTTAGAGATTAAAACTCTTTCTAGCCTATTTTTGGTTCCAGTGCTATTAATGTAGTATTAAAAAGAGGTTTTCAGTTAAGGATGGACAAATTAATTTTGCCTAATTTTGACCTCACAAATAATAAAAAAAAAAAAGACAGGATCAAAAGTTCAGTTTGACCTTTTTATGGTATCTTTTATATTTTCTAATGAGAGAAGAATCAATGAAAAATAGATTGCAGTGAAAAATAGAAAAGAATTCAGAAGAGAGAATATGTAATGGGGAAATGAACACTGAGGTCACCCACATATACTGGGCCAGTTTCTGTGGGATGGTGGAGAGTCTGCCATCCCTACTATAGCACACAAGGTTCAATTTAAAAAAAAACCAAAACCCCAAACAACATGGCTTGGGGGAAATCATGAGTTTAAATTGCAGGAAAAATGTAAATTTATGCTAATAATGTCAATAAAAAAGAGAGTGATAAAGTGTGAAGTGGACCACACTTTTTTCCAAAAAACAAGATTTAAAAAAAAAATCTAGCTTTATATAAAGGAACCAACTGATAGATGGTTTCTATATCTATTCTTATATTAAAAACAAATTCATATTTTTTAAAAAGTTGTGAAGGTATTAAAAATACACCTACCAAAGGGACCTCTTAACCTAAGAAAAACAGCAAGTAAGGACAAAAATATAGTGCATAGAATGATAAGCTGTCAGTTAGCATTTTAATGACATTGTATATTATAAACATTACGTCATTTAGGTGTTATTTAATGCTACACATATTATATATCCTCCAGCATTCAAATTGTTTTAGAAATTAAAATGCCAACACAAAACCAGATTCCACTGAACCTGTCTACATAAAACACCTCTACTGAAATCCAAAGACATTCAACAGAGGGATGTTATGAGTGGTTTCTAATATAGTCTGCTAATCACTTACGGAGTTTTCAGCAATACAAACTATATCAGAATTGTATCTGTAGTAAAACATGTTTAAGGAAACAAAATTTGTTTATTCACTAATAATAGACAAGGAAAAAAGAGTAGATTTCTACCAAAATACAGTGAGCATATAAATTTCAGGAATGACATACCTGAGTGTCATGCATTTGTTGGAAGCCTGTCAAAAAAAAAGAGGTGTAAATAAAGCTGAAGAATTCTGTGTTGCACTGAAATAATCACCTTGTGATACTATTCAGGAGTTCAAATACTCAATACAGCAATTTATGAATGGCTTCACAGATGTATATGGCACAGTTACCTGAATTTTTGGTCTATACTCTATCCAAAGTAGGAAGTGCCACTGGAACCTGACAGTCCCACTTCCCAGGGGAATGGGCCAAGGCTAAGGTCCCTCTCGCTCACGTGCCGATGGGGCAGTTCCAGCAGGCAGGACCCTGGAATCTGCTAAAGCCTGGGAAGGACTCTCATCTCTGAAACATTAGGAGGGGATGGCATCTCTGAGGAGGTGGGACTCAAACCCCTTCAGTAGGAGGAGAAACATGAACTCGCATTCCAGGACAGTATCCCAGCAGATGAACTGTTAGATAAACAAGCAATCCTGCTGATGGACTTTTTAAAGCCAAACTTCCTATTCCTCTCCTCTTTCTCTCTGCTCTCTTCTACCCCTTCCTAAAATAAAATATTCCAACAGTGAAGAAGTCATTCTATGTTGAACACGGCAACTCTCCTTCATCTTTCCCTCACGGTCTGTACCACACAGTGCAATCTGAGATGGCTCTGCTGGAGTTTTTGTGCCTGCTAGACACAATGATGAACACATTTACATACAAAGCTGTATGAACAACAGTGGTCTGAGAAATATACTACTGCAACTGGAGATGCCAAAATCTCTTTTCCCCCATTGTTTCTTCAATCAATGCAGAAATATAGAGAAGACAAAAAGAAATGGCATTAATTTATGTCTCTGACTGCTTTACACACACCCACGTATCTCAGCGGATTTCTGGAAATAATGCAAAGCCTCTCCATTGCTTAAGATGCAATGCCTCCAAATACAACAGAAGATCTCTACAGCCAATAAGCAGGACAATTTGCATAAAAATGGAAACTAATTTATCTCACCATAAAGAAAATGTTCTGTGTCTGGCAAGAAGTACAAGCCTGAATTTGCATACACTTCTTTGCAAATAGTACTACAAGCACTGTCAGATGTATTCTGCTGCTACTGTGAAAAAAAGCAGACAACATTTAGCTCAACTGTTATCTATCGTTCCGTGAACGGGGTGTTTTAGGACATACCTCAACAAAAGACACCTATCGTATCCATTTTTTTTTTAAGCATAAGATGTGTAAAATATTATAAGAAAAAAAAACTTTTTTGTCAACATGTTTTTCCATTTGCTCATCAGCTTCTTGATTTTTTCTGTGGAATGGCAAAACAAAGCCATGCTATGTTCTCAGCAGGGCTATTTTCATAGTGGAACAAGTTTCAGAGTAGTGACTTGGTATTCTTCCACTAGTAAAAACATAAAAATAAAAAACTGATTCCTTGTCCTTCCTTCAAAGAGCTGGAAGACAGAATTGCCAGGGATATTCCCGGTATCTCTGTGAGCAAAAAACAACAATAGCAAAAGCTTAACGTACATAATAGAGGAAGGAAGAGACAATGAAAGCAATGCTTGTGTTTATTTTATGCAGTGTATGCACTCAACTGTCACTGACTTCAATGCAAATGCCATTTACCACAACATCTACAGTATGAGACTGACGCTGTAGGAGCCGTACCCTAAAGTGGGAAGCACAGTATAAAATGAGCGAGGCAGATGACCAGAAGTCTCCTTGGGAGGTACCACAGTGTGGGATGGCAATGTACAGACTCCTTTTGCCCAATCTGCCTTATTAGGAGTTTTCCCATATTCTCTTCTTCTCTCATTTTGCCTTTAAATAAATGAAATAGCAATAGGAAAGCAATAGGTTCCCTAGCTACAGTAAACACAGGTGGACAAAACAGATTAGAAGTTCACTTCTTATGATCTTACATTCAAAGAAAATAAAAAGCTCGTGCTGGGACTTGGTGTGGCGTTTTGGAACACAGCTTGCTTTCCCTGCTTTCTTGTCTGACCTCTGTACCGAATACTGAAAACTATCAATACAATACGCAGAAATGATGTCAGCTCTTTGATATGGAGGGTGAGGGATGGCTCATTTGGGATATTTGTTTTAATGATATCACAATCACACATTGTGTGGTTTGAATTAAATAGATGCTTTTGAGCTTAAAAAACTCTATTGATCTTTCAAAATATTCTTTTGTTTTTGTCTGGCACTCCACTATGCTCCCTAGTACTGCTGCCATTTAAATGACTTCACAGCTGATGCAATAAACACGTTCAAAGATATAAACACCTCAGTTTTATTTTAAAATTGAAACAAATATAACTGTCTCAAAAAGCAACTAAGAATTAAAAATCAGTTCCTGGTAACTGCAATGGAAAGCCAGAAGTGGCATACGCAAAGTCACTATGAATCAAACCCATATAGAATTAGATCTGTCAATAAGAGTCATCTGCCTCACAAAAACTGCAACTCCAAAAAGTAATTTCCCAGTTTATGCCTCTGACCGTAATAAAAACAAATGAGATGCAAACAAGTGTCTGTAGCTTGCATGCACTGAACTGAACGGCCACTGACATCAGTGCAAATCCCACTTTCCATAGGCTTTACAAGTTGATGCTGATGCTGTAGGATCCAGTACTACATACCATTAATGAGAGTTAGATATGAAAATAAAATATGAATTAATACAATATCTTAAAATATATTACCCTAAATCATCTCAAAATGAAATTAAAATTTTCATTATTTCAAGTTTTCACTATATTATCTGGTTTATCATCCCTATTTTCAAATTCCTGAAGATAAGATTTACATTAAAACTAGATTTTTGGTTTGAGACTGAACTGCAAAACCCCAAATATTTTCTATCTATCTATCTGAATTATTTCCTTTCTTTCTTCCTTTTCCCCAGGCCCCCACTAAATTTCTTTACACGTTTGAAGTATCCCAGACTGTTTTCCATGTACTGTGATAAAATGCAGCAGGGACGGGACCACAACTGATGCTGAAACCAACGTTATAAACAACTGGAGAAAAAGAGCCCTGCCAGAAGCATGAGATGACTTGATCATTTTAGGGTAACAGTCTCAGTGTTCGGCATGGTTTTGAGTCAGGAAGGAATAAGAGCCTTGTCATGTCCTGTTTTCTCTAACTACCTCTCAGTGAGGACGAACTTGAATTAGCCTAGATATATTCTTAGGACTTTGTATCTGCAAGTTATCAATAAAGAAGGACATTAATAAAGATCTAAAAGTCTCCAATATCATAAAAACATGAAAGGCATTGCTAGAAACATATCAAAGATACCAGTAGCCCCCAAATTTTCCCAGCTTCCTTGATTTACTCTCAGTGCCAGCCGTCAATATTCCAAATGAAGAGAATGAATTAATTCAGGACATCCTTGTTCTGAAAAGTAGTAAAAAAAAGATGAACGCAGATCACTAGTACTTGTCTAATCAACACACAAAGAAATAAGAACTTAGGCTATTCCCACAATATAGAAGAAATTGAAACAAACACTTTCCTTTTGCAGGCAGTCTCTTTGCGAAGGAAACTACAGGAAAATCTACCAGGGTTGATACCTGGCATAGTTTTATAACAAACGGACTGTTTAACAGTGTGTTTATTCAGCATTTGCCTGCTCCCAGTTGGTATAGGTATGTGAATTTACACATTTATTTTGGTTTCTATTGGTGTGTTCATTGAGCTCTATGTGCTTAGATGACATAAGTTTCTGAAAGTAAAACTTATTTTTATTATATGTACTTCTGCTGTATTTACTGTGAGCTGTAAGAGTTGCAATGATGCCTGCAGTATCGTGTCAAGGGTTAGTCTACATCTAGAAGGTGTACTGAGAAATATTTTTTCATAATAATTACATTTAATTCATTTAACTATAACTGTCCTTCAGTTACAAAACTACAGCCTGATAACAGCAGTTCTTAATCTAAACCACACTGCTCTCTACACATGTGGATAAGACCATCACTATGATAGCAAAACACCCAGGCCATTGAAAAAACTAGTTTTGCCACTGACCTCAAGAGGACAAGTATTTAGTCTTCTGCCGTACAGAACAACAGATAATGAGGCTTTTGTTAAATGCTCTGGCCTACCTCTGCTCTCTTGCGGATGTTTTCCCTGGTGAATTTGCCACCTGTCTCAGAAAAAACTAAGCTTATTCTTACCAAAATAAAAGACAAGACCCTATATCTTTACACCACATGTTTCCTTTAAAAGAAGATAATGTGTTTACCATCTCTGTGCTTCCTCATCTTGCTTGGACTTCATCACCTTGGCTTATCTCCCATGCAGCCTGGTATTTGCAAGTTCAGTAGTTTATACTGAAAACAACGTAGTCAAAGTATTTTCTTCATTACACAGACAGAATTTCACATGTGCTCTGTATTGATGTCTTTTCCTGCAACCAGAAACAAGGACACATGAACTTAAATCCTTTGGCACTCCACTGGAATAAAAATATACCGTCCCACTTTTGAAAAACAGTTCAGTCAATTTTCTGAATGAGTTTCACATGAACAAGAGCGTGTGTTCCTGATGGAAAACCCAGATGCACAAGCCATCCCTCACTGACAAGAATGCAACACCAGCCAAAGTCTAAATCTTAGGGAGCAGGACAGGACTGCGTAAAACATGGACAAATAACACAGGATTACAGTAACAATATTAATGCTAGAGTAATACTAGCTACTTATGCCAGACAGACACAAAAAACTTGTAGAAGCTTAGGAGATTCACAAACACTCGGCCTAAAACCTGAGCAGCTGCTAAAGCTTTGGCCATATTTCTAGTGTTGGTAAACACATTATTTCTAATTATGAGATCATTGAAAGAGTGAAAGTAGATGCAAAGAAGCAGAACCTTTTCATGTTACATACCTGCTCTCTGCATTCAGGGCACCCATGGCCTTTATAGGTAATAGTTCCAAAAAGCCAAGGATGGTCAATACAGCTAGGTTGCTGTTTCGCATACGTCATCAAAACCTCAACTCTGCCTCATAGCTCTCAGAGATAAAACCCCATTAATCCAACATGGGATCAAATTGTTCAAAGAAGCAGAACCTTTTCATGTTACATACCTGCTCTCTGCATTCAGGGCACCCATGGCCTTTATAGGTAATAGTTCCAAAAAGCCAAGGATGGTCAATACAGCTAGGTTGCTGTTTCGCATACGTCATCAAAACCTCAACTCTGCCTCATAGCTCTCAGAGATAAAACCCCATTAATCCAACATGGGATCAAATTGTTCAAATTCAGCAAGTCACTCATGGGAAAACCCACTACAGGTGGAAGTGGTCACGCTGTTGCTGAGAAGGTGAGTTAAGGTAATCATGGACATGTGGGTAGATGGCCTAGAGTGGATAATTTGGAGGTTATTAGCTGCCCAGGTGTCCCCCAGTGGACATACTGTCCTGCAGAACGTGCCTTACAAGACATGAGAGACCACCACAGCTTTGGCTGTCTGCTCTTAGGCTGAATAGTGGATTGATGGTTTAAACACAATGCTCACAGCAATTTTAAGGTGCCAAGGGTCAATAAGCACACACATCTATCTCATCCCATTATAGTCCTCTTTGCATGTTAGTAATGATTATTTCCATCTTTTGGCATTTTAGGAGCAAATGGCACTCTCATTCAAGCTGTCCCCTGAATTACTACTACTTCCATCATTGCTGGGACAACGATGCTGGTTTTCAAAGCTCCTGAGTTACACTGCCTTCTGTTCAGGAGCAGGCATTTCCCATACTTGTTGCAAACTAAAACTTGAACTCCAGGTACTCAGTCCATCCAAAAGCCAGATCCCAGACATCTCCAGCTAGATGTTACTTTGGTGTATGTGAATTACCAGTAAATCCTGTAGCAAAGCCACAGGCCTAAACCTTTTCCTTCAAAGAAGGTAAAAGGAGAAAAGGGGGGTAATTTTTCATTTTGATTATGCTTTACTGTTGTGGCTGCAGGGAAGAGCAAACTCTACAGTTGTCCTAACCAAGTTATTCTTCCTTTTTTTGTTCTGGGGTATTTTTTTTGGACAAAGTATTCATTATCTTTCTCATTTCTGTGAGTTTTCCACTAATGGCTGTTCCTCAATTAGCACGGCACAGAACCTGAGTGAATCCATCCCATAGATCCACTAATACTAACCTTTAATTGATGCAAGCATTTGGGATTTACGGTTGCAAAGCGTGCACAGAAAGCACAAAACACCCAGGTAGGTGTGAGATACCAAGATGTCCAAGAAGTAACACAAATTCTCAGAGTCAAATACTGCAAATTCTACATAGACAGCTTGCAGGCTCATTGAGGAACAGAAGAAAAAGAATGCTACTGAGATAGGAGTGACAAGAGAGAGATCACCATCCCGCTGCTTTATGAATGTGACAGAAAGAGAGAATTACCCTGACAGGAATTGTCTTTTTTAGTGGCTGTCATAAAGGTACAATTAGCACAGAGCTAATATGATACAAAAAAAACCCCTTATGCTACTGCTTTGGAAAAACTCCAACAACTTCACAATAAAAAAAAAAAAATACAAAAGCTTATGCCAATCTTCATTTGCAGTTTCGTGAGCTTACATATTTTTCCTAGAATACTGATTTCTATTTTATTTATTCGCATTAGAGCAATTTCAAAATTTTCTCCTCAGCCATGTCTCATCATGTCATAATTATTCATCTTCATGAAGGCTTCTAACAGCCTCTGGTTACAACACCATGACGTCTTCTAATAAATTATAAAGTGAAAGGATAAGTTTATCTCCATAACCAATTAATCTTTGGCTTCTTAGCAAAACTTTTCGTTCCAAAAATAATGTGTCCACTAGTCTAGAAGGATCTGGATTCCAATAACCAGTTCACCTCACTCTTTAAATAATCAACATATCTGAATCTTTCCAGTTCCAACCAAACAGGGCAAGCCTTAAAGAACATTTGAAAAGGGAGTTTGCAGTAGCTTCTTTGAACTCTCTGGTCTTCTTCAATGGGAGAGCAGAACAAGGAATGTGTTAGCATCTTGACATGGAGACAAAGGAAGGATGGCAATGAACATGCCTCAGGCTTGCTTTGGAGCAAAATCTCATGCATTTTCTACAGACCTTTGGCTAACATCCCCCGAGATCAACAGAAATAGTCCATTGACTTCATGGCTACTAGTGTGCATACTAAGGACAGGAGGCACCATGTTATTATACAAACAGCAGGAGCAACCAACATAAACTTTTGGACTTGTTACAGTACAGTAATCAAGTTGACAGCTTTTGAATTGTAGGTATATAAGCACCAGGAGTAGGTATTCTTATGAAAAACCCAGTTTTGTGTAGCCTAGTCTGATCTGAATCAACTTTTTATAAGAGCAAATGTTGGTTTTTGTTCATTTAAACTCAGGTGTCTGCAGTATCTACAAACATGTGTTCTGCCTTATGCAGACAAGGTCAGTGAGATGTTTTAGGTGTCAAGGGGGAAAGTTCTCACATTTCTGGAATGGTAGAGGGAAGATTTATAAAGTTTTTACTGGCCTGAAGGAAAGAAAGAAAGCAGAAACATCTGCCAGAGTCATGAGTGGATTGTTGGCTAAATTCATTCAGCGGAGGAGTCTGAAATAGATCATCTCTGCCTTCAGCAGTAGGCGTTAGTGGAGTCATCAAAAATAATTACTACAGAGGAGTCCAGGACATACCTACAGGGAATAAAACTAATCTGAAGATGTAAATTAATTCTACAAAGTATGGATTGAGAAGCCAGCAGTTCTTGCACTCCTGGGCTCACACAATGTACAAAGCTCTTACGAAACAAGAACAGAAATACTTTTTATTTGGGTCTGGAATAGTACTTATGAACATGCCGTTAGAAGAGGGGAAAATCACAGACAACAGAGATTGCTACAGATACACCTATGATCACACTACCCAGAACTTCTGTGGTAAAACATCCACCCAAAGATACAAGCATGGATTTCAAACCTTGATCTTGCCTGCAATGTTTCTAATATTGAAACTCTAGAAACTCACCAGTGCTGAGAGGAGCAAACATAAGCAGGAAAAAAAGGGTTCAAACAGTTGAATAGCAGTGACAGCAGTACAAATTTAAACAACTCTCTCCCTTTTAGGTTTTGAACAGGATCAGGAGGAGGCTCTGCATTTCCCAAGGTGCGTCCTCACGAGTGTGTTTGTGCTCGCCACTTGGCACTACCCTATAAACGAGGTACAGAACACCACAGGAACAGTGAGGCGGCCATTTCCCCCAGCAGCCTTTTCTCCCTCCTCGTAAACAAACCCAAGGCTGCGCATGCTCTTTACAGCCACCGAGGCCTCTCCTCAGGAGTTCACATGAAAGCGCTTTGACTCTGTTTTGCATTAGCTTGCTTCCAGTGCCAAACAGCCTCTGGACTCCCGAAGCTCGTACCACAAACCCCCGCTCTGGGAGGGGAGCCAGCGGGGTCGCACACAGCCCACAGCCCGGGGCTCACCCGCACGCCCGCAGGCCTGCCGCACAGAGCCCGACCCTCGGGCTGTCTCTCGGGGCAGGGAAGACCCCTCTCTGACTGTACGATCTATGGCAAGCCCTCTTAAGGGTGTGTTTTGCTGGGGAACGCTGACAGGGTCCGGCGTTATCCGGAGGGTATGCTCTGTACGGCTGCCGTCGAGCAGCCCGAGCGCCTGGGACTGGCAGCGCTCGCAGCCAGAGCTGCTTGTTTGAGTCTGGGTGTTAAAGCCAGGCCTTCCCACTGCACTGACAAGTTTCCACGGTTAAACCGGTCAGGCCCCAGGCACGTGTAATTCTTCAGGGCTGCTGAAAATTGATTAATCCCATTTTGGCAATGGTCAAAGTCTCAGATGAAATGTTATATGAAAATTATTTTAATTCCTTCCTTTCTGAGGGGCTGCTCCTATACAGCCCTGCTGTTGCTCCTGCTGCAGGCAACTGTCTGACCCTGAAACAGACAGGCAGTGCTGGTTAGGCTTGTATAAAGGGAGTATGAAAGGCATTCAAGACTGTGTTTCTCAGTCTGTCCCTCCTCTCTCCCCATATGAGGATGACTATAAATATATCCAAAGGCAAAGATAATAGTCATGTAAAATAAATTAAAAAAAAATATGCCACAAGCTCACCCTAGCAACTTTTGCAAAATAAAACTTTTGTGGCAATTATACCAACTTATGTTCTGGTTTTCCTCATCCAATTTTGTCAAAGTGTCTCACTTTGCGTTTCTCCTTTGAACAGTAGTACCTTTCCCTGGAGTCCCAATACGATGTTGTATAAATTATATGTATTCTGGCCTGGAAATACTTTCATAGATTAAGCAAAAGGATGACCGCATAAGAGCTGAATAATCCTAACAAGCCTGGTGCTACCCCACAGTTTAACTTTTTAGGGAAAATTAGGCACAATTCTAAGTAAAAAATCTGGCTAATCACATAGTCGATAATCTCCCAATTGAGTCTTCAAGTTTTTTATACAGACATAAAATGCTAGACAGCTCAAAATAAAAAAAAAAAAGAAAAGAAAAGAAAAACAGCCCTTCTTTTCTTGTTAGAATATTAACCATCTTCCCTTCTCTGGTTCAAACTGTTTAATTTGCCATTTTGTGTTTAGCGTGGGTTTACTGTAGGTACCAAAAAGGAGTTATGGCCATTTGAAATAGGAATCTCAACTCGTTGGGTTACCAAGGTCTGATGACTTCTTCATATATCTGACTTCTTCAGATATTATTTCAAAGGGATGTTGGGCTATGTCTACACAGCACAACACATTACTGTGGGGGAAGCAAGGACAGCGTGAACAGACCAGCTTTGATACAGGAGGGATGTAAAAGTAGCCTTAGTTCAAGTCCCAGAGGGAGTACAGCCACGCCAGCACAGCGCGACTCCTGGCCCAATACGCCCAGATACTTGGCAAAGCAGGTTTGCAGGCGCAGAGAGCTGCACCAATGTGGGGGTGTCACTTCCAGCACTGGGACTGATTTGGGCCTCTGGACATGTCACTGTGAAGACGTGCCTCGCGCCCAGATGGTTTGGCAGGAAACTGGAGTTGTAAAAGCACACTTTCCTTACCTTATTCACAGGTAATGATTTGATAAAACATGAATCGAAAGGGCAGAGTAAGTGCTAAGCTACTGTCCATCCAGACTTTCTCCAGGAAAACAGCCACACGAGAAGTTTCACATGTGGGACAACAGAACTTACTGTCTGAGAGGAAACTGGAAAGAAAACAGTTAAGACGACGTGTGTTTCTAGCTCATACAACATTTTGGTTTCTGACTCTAACAGACACTCACCTCAGACCTGGTTCCACTGGAAAACTTCCATGCATTTTGATAAGAACAGGATTTGAAACTCTATTGTGGTGAGAATATGATTAAAAAGTTACAAATATGTTTTAAGAGCCACCAGATTCATTTCCCTTCTGGCCTGAGCTAAAGCTTGGGGGTGGAGGAGAGAAAAAAAAAAGCTCCTGTAATTGAGCTCTTCAGAGTAGGATTTAAAACTATGTCCTGCCTACTCACAGTGGCCGGGTAGGACAAGCTTTCATTGCCCCAAAGGGAAAGAAATAGGCATGATCAGGAAGCCAGAAGGCATCCTGAATTACCAAGAAAAGTTGTTCTGGGGTGGGGCAGGGAGGACAGGGGAAGAAACAAACTGGTTGGCCAGGTTGAGAGAAATGCCCAACATCTGGAGGATGGGGGAAAACCATTGCCATCTGTCACCACAAAAATAAAAAAAAAAAAAAAGTAATCAAGGATTTGAGAAAGGCAAAAGGTTAAATCACAAAGGGTGAACAGCTCTAGCAGAGAGGAAGCCTCAAGGACAAGTCTCTCCATCAGAGTGCTAGCAGATATCAACCATGTGGAGAACCAGGTGCAGGTAGATGGATGTCAGAAGCAGACTAGATTGCATATTGTGTTTCAGACACACAGACATCATCTGCAGGGTGGTGATGAAAAAAAAGCTAGTCAAAATTCAGAGACTGGAGAGTAGCCCATGGACGTCGGGAAGGAAAAGGTTAATTCTTAATCTCTGCCACTCACGGCTATGAAGGGACAGACCCTCTTCCCACTGATGTCATCTTCCAGGTCTCACCCTTCTATTCCTCCTTCCTGGAGGTTAGCTCCAAATAGAAAACCATTACAAAATAATCTATGTCTGTTCAGAGCCTCCAATATAAATGCACAAATCCTTCTGTGTTAATAAACTAGCAAGGTGGCATGAGAAACTATTCTAATCATGCATGTCTAATGTAAGGAAAAAACACAGCTGCTAACTCTTTACATAAAACTGAGAATCAAATGCCATATGCCTGAAGTGGGCTTCCTCCTAGAAGGGATGGTTGAAACTGAAACCCTATGGCATGGTTCAACTGAAGTACTGAATCTCTTGGAGGTGCACAATTCCAGGAGGACCTTCCCTCACTAAATAGGGAACGAAAGCTGCTATGAGCTGGTCAGAATATTCTTCCCCCTGACGAACCAGGGAAAGAATTCTATTAAATGAATGCAAGACACAGAGGGACTTTTCTGCATTACAAAAGGTAACTTCAGAAGGTTAGGTCAATAAACCTGAAGTACGTCAATAAGCTGCTTTATATTTTAACAGCCCTTACCCAAACAAGACTATTTCATTTTGATGGTTTGCTATCAGAAGGCCAATAGTTTAACTGCATTACATAAACAGCAACCCAATTAAAGTTACCTCAGCAATGCATAGATACTGTTCAAATAACGCTCCCCAGCAACATAAATGGTCTTAAAATGGCACCCTTAATAATCGCAAAGGAGATCCTTGGGTGACCACCAGAGAGATGAAAGGTGAAAGACAGCCCTTTACCCACAGAGCCTGCTTCCTTGCCCTTCAGAATGCAATTGTATTGCTTTTAATGCTTTGGCATGTCCTCAGGTTTTTTTCTCCTGCCTCTGCAGTGAGATCAGGCTACAGGAAGAAAAGCACTGTGTTAACACCGTGGTGTCTTAAGGACTATTTTTATTGTTCCTGATTTATTTCTGATCTCCCGATTTTTTTCTGCTTGACCTTTTACATGAAGACAAGGAAAACAGTACATTTCATCTGCCACTTTAGTTTTCTTCACTCGCGGAATTATAGGGTTTTAAGTGAACGTCAGCTATTCTGTCCGCAGGCTTTCACTTCACAACAAGATTATACCTGGCCTTTTCTTTCCTCACTGGTAATAGCTTTTCTTAAGTAAGGGAATGTTTACCAAGCAAAACCAGCCCAGCCTCTCAGAGTTGTGCTGAATGACAATGTTTTGGAAGTGGGTTTCCCCCGGGAGTCAAAATTGGTGACATGTAGTCAGGTATTTTCTTAGTGCAATTGGCTTGTTTACCAAACCTGCATGTTTCCCATCACGGTTCCTGTGAAGCATGATAATGAACAGCACACAAGCACCTTCCCAATTGTGGGTTATCATATTGCCTCATGCCCAGAAACTGCTGTTCTGTTTCGCCTTCCCTCACCACCGATTCACTCTATGGCTCTAAGTGTATGGTCCCAAGGTTAATGCAGATACTTGTGTGCTGAATCTACCCACGTGCCGAACCAGAGAGAGACAGAAAGACATTGAGGTTTGAGAACCTCATCGTTGTATTAGCACAGGGCTATGTTAGCATCCTTGCATTTAGGGAAGCTGAGAACATGTTACCCTCCTTGCTCCTCCTTCCCCTTGCTCTCACAGTTCCCTAAACTGTCAGCCCTCAACCCTGTCCCATCCCCAGTCCTCCTTCTTCTTATACTTGCATCCAGAGCTTCTGGAACAACAGGAGCACCAGGAGAGTCATAAGTAGGATGCTAAGCTGAGGTGGGTGTTGCACAGGAGCAAATAGGTTCAGGTCTCACCAGCTTCAAACAAGGCTGCTGCCTTCGGGAAGACTGAAAGCTGAACAGGCCAAGGTACAGTCTTCTCCTTCTTATTCCCCTCCCATTCTAACAAGACACTTGACTCCGTGTCTCAGTTATCACTGCTGCATTCACAGCTTCCTTTCTGGCAGCTCTGTTTGTCTCTACTCCCTACGCAGGTAAAAGAGGTGGAACCTTATTCCCACCATCCTGCTATGAAGAGGGACCAGCAACAGCATTGGCCTGAGACAGGGTGGCTTTTCTTTGGGGTTAGAACTTGTTCCTGGGACACCCCATCCTAGGATCTTGGCACTTAGGGGCCTTGAAGCGATTTATAGAAGCTGTTTGGAGAAGAGAAACGGAGGTACCAGGGAAGGTGCTGGGTGCAGGTTTGCCAATGGTGCCAAAGTTCCTCCTTAGGACTCCATGGGTTCCCCATTAGGACGCAGGACACCCCAGCACCAGGCGAAGTGGCAGCAAGGTGTTTGTGCAGGTCTTGGGCAAGAGGTACAGAGGGCTCTAGAGCCCCAAGAGAACCTCCCTGGGTCTTTCTCCCTAGCTGATTTATAGCATGGACATAGGTATTCAATAACCTGTCTTAGAAACTTCCTGTCTGCAGTTTGCACATGTCCTGTTGCCCAGCCTGAAGGCAGATGTAGCAGGCAGTTGACTCCACCTGACAACAACCACATGGCTAATGCCTTAGCTTCCACTTTTCTTGCTTGCATCACAACAGAGGACCCAAGAAGGTGAGTCAGCAACTATCCTCTTCACTGTCTCCTTGTGCGCAACAGATGACCTATAGCCCGTTAGCTATCAGAGAAAGGATAATATCTTACTTCACCCTAGTTACTCTGTGATTAAAAGGACTGGAAGGCCTCCTCTTCTCTGTCTGTGAGCAGCTTCATCCAAGTTTCTTTCAGCCTGATGCCTGCAGTGTGCAAACCATTGAGGACCTCCTGCCAAAATGATAACATTTCCAGTCTTTAGAAACAGCGGCATCATTTTCCTATTTGCACAACTGTGACAACAGGAAATGAAGTCCCAGTTAAATTAACTTAGCTGGTATCTACAGACTAATAAAAATTTCCTTATACTAAATCTGGACGTCTCTGGTTTTCCCTGTGTATTCAAAATCCAAACAATGTGTTTCTTTACTCAAAACAAGTCATTGAACTCTCAAAATGGCAATTCTGCCTAAGAGATATTCTTTATCATATGGACTTTAAACATAAGACTTCAATTTTGTTATTAAAGATGGTACTTAAAAATATTTCCCACTACATTTCTGTTTTCAGAGCTTAGGAGGGACTGTTGATTCAGCCCGTTGCTCTGCTCCCACCCCATGTGCTGGTACTGAAATGCCTCTTGCAGCCTCTTTCACACAGTAAAACTAGGTCTCTTTAACAGTAGTTAAAACAGTACAAGATATTCCCATCTTCTCCAAGTACAGATGTGGTAGTAGTGGTACAAATGTGCCATATAACAGCATGGTTAAGAACATGCAAAAAGCCACAGTGGATCAAAAATGGCATTTAGCACAATGTCCTGTGCTCGACAGCAGCCAGCAATGGATACCAGGGAGGAGTAAAAGAGCATGGAAAGCTCAGACTGATATTCTGCAAGATTTCATAGCCAGTTTCCAGGGATTTGTGTATGACAGACACCTTGAACCGCAGCGGGTATCTTTGTGTCTGTTAACTCTCAAGGCAGTTTTCATCCATGAACCTTCACAGCCCATTTCTGAAGCTCTGAGAAATTCTGGACCCCATGACATGCTGTGGCCAAGGATTGCACAGCTTAAACACACAGCAATCTGTGAAGATGTATCTCTTGTTTGTTTTGAACCTGCCACCTGATGGCTTCAAGGCACACTCACCTGCTTTGGTAAAGGAAGCAACAAAGAAAAAAACTCTTTCGTGTTGACTTTTTCCTTCCTACTCTGAATTTTATTGATATCTATTAAACCTCCTCACCCATCTTCTTCTTCCACACTGCAAAACCATACCCTACTGCTTCTGGTAAAGAAGTCTCATAAGGAAGGGAAGAGGCACCTTTCTACCAGTATGGCACTGAAAAATACACTGAGTTAATGCTTTCACCAGAAAAGACATATTTCTTGGGTTATGAGTAAAGATAACCTGGAAAATTAGTGCCAGCTACTTTGCATTAACTGCTTATTTACATGCCACTTCTCTATGGTAAACATAAGGCACGTTATCCTTCAGGGAGAGTGAATCATCACTGAAAGAGAGATAAAATTTATCAGGTCATAAGAACATGTACAAGGTACGTACTAAGGAGCAGCTGACGCCCACGCTGTAAATTCACGTCTTTACCCCTCAATACTCAGACCTAGTCCAACTGAAGGGGCCTCGCTTGGAGGCGCTGTGGTATTGCCTGGTCTGTCAGCCCACTGACATCCCAACCACCCAAACCACTTCAGCCTCTGCCACCTCTTCTCCCTCGAGCTGTAGCACCAACGTGCAGACTGGCAGGCAGCCCTTTCCTCCCCACCACTCACACCTCACACCCCCAAATCCCTTCCTGCCTCTGCCAGAGCCCAGTGTCCACCCCCCTCCCAAAGCAGACCCTGCTGAAAGACCAGACCCCCCTGCCAGTTGCTACAAACTCTATGGGAATGCCAGAGCCTAAGAAAAGGTCTTAATGTTTATGGTTGTTTTGCCACTACGTCAGCTATTACAGTCTGGCCCTGGTAAAATGGAAGTCTCGCGCTGTGCTGGCACAGAGACAGTAATGGGAGGTATCACTTACACCAGTGTGGTCTATTCCTGTTATTAAGTGACAGGAATGACAGTGAAATTCATTACACTGGTAACTTTGACTTCCACCAGCATAACTCTTTCAGTGATATGTCAGTCCCTTAACCAGGACAGAAAATTCAGTACATGGGGACAGACACAACGAAAACCTCCATTTGCAGTTAAGGAGGCAGGCTAACATGCTGACAGCACTCTGGTCAGAAGGAGAAAGGGATTATGATGGAGCCTGCTCAAGGAAAGGAGAAGCCAGGTTTCCTAGAATAAACAAAAATTTATCAGGTATCACCCAGACTGGTTTGCCGACAACCAAAGCTATGCAAATGAGGACGCTTTAGAGCTATATACTAAAACCTTGACTGAGATCAGATAAAACCTTTCCTCCTAATCACAGTCTTCATGGAATAGTGGAGTAAGCAGTCATAAGATAACTGCATGGCAAACAAAATCCACTACCTATTTCGCAGACTGCATCTCTTTCTATTGAAATATACATCTTTATACACAGGAGGGACCAGCATTCTCTCTGTTAATTACCCATAGGGGTTAATTAATTTACAACAAATCACTGGCCCTCCTATTATGTGCCTTTCAATTGATCACAGGTACACCTCTCCAAAGCCCATCCTGCCTATTTTCTGTTCTTTACACTGACCTGACCATTCACATTCCCTTTCTGCCACTACCTTCTCTCTTTCACAGAAGGCTAAAGCAAACCAATTTTAGAGTCATCGACAACATTACAGAAAAAGAGCATTACTGAATGAAGGCCAAGTTCAACTAATGCCATGAAATTCCTGCTAGAAGATAAACCCATATGATCTTTAAGTATGATTCCTGCCCATTCTTCAGCGTAAGGCAGCCCCCACCCTTCCTTTTTCTGTCCCGATGAACAGAAAATTCAGCACTTTCAACAGTAACAGCCCTCAGAAAGCACTTCCCTTGTTAATCCTAAATAAAGGGGACTTTACCAGTCATCCCAAGAGACAGGATTCCTCATGTTGGTCTTCTATGTTTCTTGAAGGTTTACTTAAATGATTCACTGCAACTATTAAAATGTTAAGCTAGATTATCCAACAGTGTTCAACCATGTGGTCATGAGTCATTAGGTCATGGGGTAAATCAGGCCAAGCACTTCTTGTAGGAATACACCTGTGTGTTAATTTTAAAATGGGTTCTGTGCAGTTCCCAATTTATGAACCTATGAGACATTTCCCATCAATGCTTTGCAAGCACAGCTTACCCACTGGGTTGCTAAGCACAGATCAGTGCTGGTTTTTGCGTAAAGAAATTATGTGGTGAAGGCAACTTACAACCTTAAATATGACTGTCAGTGCACACCAGCAGGTAACTGAAGTTCTCTCATCTTTCCCATTCTTAGTGTTAATACAGGATACCACCTGCTAAGCCGCTAGAGAGTCATACAGTTTAGTGTCACAAAAACACAGCAAGGAAGGGACTTCAAGAGCTCATACAGCCCAGGCCCCTGCCTAGAGGGAGGATCAATTTTATTTAGACTGTCTCAATCAATAAAAACCCTTCTGAGGGTTTTGCTAAGCTTGTTCTTGACCCCAAGGGGATTAGATAAGTTAAATCAATCCGATGTTCATCCTCATCTCATTTTACTATCTCCTGAATAATACTTACATTACAGTACTTACAACACTTTACTTACATAATTGTCCAAATCCTCTGTAATCTATACAAGCTTGAAGAATGTTTCAGCCCTTTCTAGGAAAGTCAGGGCCAGTCTATTCTACATTTCTTTCAGATAATTACATCAGTTCTTTGGAAACACTGACATCACTGCAGATAGATTGATCAGAGATACTGGAATAAAGAGAGGCATTGAAGGAACTGGAAGAGGAATATCCTGCATCTGCCTTTGAGGCCACAAATACAGCAGCGGGAAGGAAGAGTGTCACATGAAAGCACGTCTCCTCCAGACAGCATCTCTCCAGATGACAAAAGAAATTTAAAATAAATGTTTATGCCACAGGAAACAACAGGAAAACAGGAACTCTTCTGCATAGCGTCAGGGAAGCAAATGGATGTTTCAGAAGGCGGCTCTAATTACAGCTTTTTAGCTATTTGAACTCTCCTTAAGCTTGTAATGTTTCAGAAGCAAAGGAGTACAGAATTCTCAGTCCAAAAGATACATTGCAGCTAGGCTTTTTCCTTTTTTTTTGTTTTCTCTGCTTCTTCTTTAGAGTCTGCCAACAGCTACCCAGGATGTCTACAAATAAAGTAGTGTTTCCTGGCACCCTTATCCAAGTTAGGCATTTTGAATGGCTTTCAGATGCATAGCTTAGATGTGCTTTAAGTGCCAACAGCCATAGCCATACCCCAAACTTTTGCTGCTTCTTTGACATTATCTTCTCACAGAAGTTTCCCCTTCCACCATGCTCATGACTAAAACCATACTCCTCTAGTATTAAATCCTCTGCTGTATGCAACTACATTTTCTGTATATTACTTTATCAAAGTCTGTCTAGTTTTTTTTATACTGTCTTTGTCAGCACAATATCTGAACCGGCTATTTATTTTAACGGCCCCCAAAAGATAATCATAGCTTTTTTTTAATGGTATTTGGGCACTTGGAAAGCACCCCAAGGCCTAACTCCCATCAAAATGAATTCGAAGTAGGCACCCATGTCTAGACAGCATAAACGCCAATATACTGTTTCCTATAAATTAAGCTTTTCTAAAGGCCTACAGACAGAAAATGTTCCTGAGGGATCTCTCTCCTTGCCTGTTAACTTCAGCTTTAACAGTTGGTTTCCACCAACAGGTCCATCATTCCAGCATGGAGTAACTGCTGGGAGCTGTGACAGCCTGGGGTGAGACAGTCTGGTAAGTGTGACCAATGCTACTGATGCCAAATTTATGAAAAAACAAAATATTTTGGGGCTAAGAAGTTGGCTGATATTTTTAGGAGTAGTTGAAACTGTTTTGATTTAAAAAAAAAAAAAGGACTCATTTTTTAGGTATATTATGCTGCCACAGTCAAGCTAGTTTCAGGTTTTTTCTTAAAAAGGCTTTTCATATGGTCAGAACTAGTCCTCAAGAAAGAGGACCAAGATGATGCAGACAGTTAGCAACAAAAGACCAAAAATATGAAGAAAGTGACAGAAACCACTCTGAACGACCCCTTTTAATGTTTACCCTCTGAGCCAGCTTCTCTTCATCCAGACAGAAACGGTCTGAAGGCTGGCAGGAGGCAATGCTCCTTCTGCAAGCACACAGAGCTGGGTGTCACCTTCATACCCCTGGCATCTTGAGTCCATGACAGCTTACGATTTCCTCTTCTAAGTCCCCAGGGATGCCAAACAGGATGCAAGAGTCTTGCTCTGTGTAGCCAGGGACATCCCAAGTGTGTACACCTGGAGTGTATACTGCTCTGAAAGTCAGACTGCCTCTGTCAGCACATATTCAAAGTGAACAGATGAATCTGTGTGTGTCAGTATTTTATCCATCAAGGCAGGAAGCAGGAAATTCTGCCTCAGAAGTAGATCTGTCAATATTTCCTGAAATCTTTGGCTGTAATGAAGTCTTGTACATGTTCTGGTTTTTCAGAGGCCGCTGGTAATTTGTCCCTTTGAACTAAAAAGAAGGCAAGAATTACATTGTTAGACTTTAAATAGATTTTTTTTCTGTTTGTTCTTTGAAAGTTTTATTACAGAACCTCTCTCCTCTTTTTACCATCTGACTGATAGGAAGTCAAAGGATTCTAAAATGGAAAACATCTGATTGTAGGAATGAAGCAATTAGTTGGCATCAATAACAACAGCATATTATTACTGACAAAAGCATGTCTGCAACCTAGGACCCTTAAATAGAACATTGCAAAAAAAAAAAAAAAGCACACCAACCAGGGCTAAGATCCATGCCAGCTTAATGGGAGGAAGCAATGGCAAACTAACTGGTACTAGCTTTACTTAGTACACTAGTTTAATATATTTGCTCTTCACCCTTGGAGCATTTTATGGCATAGGATAATTACATAACAAGTAAACACTTTGAATGTGTTTTATGAAAATGGAAATAATCAGGTAAAGTAACTGCTATGTCTATTAAGCTTAATGTTCCTGCATTCATTTAATGGTACTGCGTAACCAGGAGGCCACCCTGCCTTGCACATAAAATACGTAAAAATAACGTTGTTATTCCTGGGCCACAGAACACAGTAAGTATCTTACAACATGTAAACCATTAAAAGCCATTAAAATGGATTTTAAGAAACATTATTAGTGATACAATTAATGAAACAGTTTGAAATTATGTCAGGAAGGGGGAGGTCATCAGAATTAAAGCTGTTTTAAAGACTTCCGTGGCAACGGAGTTAGTGAGGTGTCTCTGGGCCTCCTTTCTCCTCTCTGCATAAGGCTGCTAGGCTCCAGTGTCAGAGTCAATGCTGCAAAAAAAAGTTACGTCTTGCCATGCTGGCTGTCATAAGTCTCTGGATAAGCCTTATGTGATCTTTGACACAGGAATTAGGCTACAAAACCCTCTCACGGAAGCCAAGAATCAAAACTGCGTTTTGCTTGGAAGTGTTTTTCAGCTCCCCGGAATTTATAAGGGTTTGTACACAACAGTAATAAAACAGCAGTAAGAGCTCTGCAGTTAAATCACTTTCCTTAGCAAACCAGGAAGAAATAACAGAGTGGCCTTGGTCTTTGATGTTTGAATAAAAACACCAAGAGCGATCCCTCTAGCCATATTAAGTGGCCTTGGTGTAATCAAGGCCCAAGAATATCTGTTTGCTTAACCTACATTATGCAAGATCTCCATGTGACAGGCAAAAATGTGCCAGTCTGCTCAGCTGAATTCATCACTGGAAATAAGTGGCAATAGAGTTGAAGGTAATTTTTAAAACATACAGGGAAAGTGCAGGAAAAAGAGAGGAGATAATTTTACTCCTTGCCTTGATACAGCATCGTTTACTACATCGCTTTTTTCTCATCTAATAGAGTAACATCTCTGTTTTCCTAATGCAATAACTCAGGGCTCTGTGATTATGAGTTTCTGGTCTATCACCTATCACTCTAGAATATATGATAATGTAATATATAAATGTATTTATAGATAATAATATAGACCATATATATTCATAAAATTGAAGTTTTCAGTCCTGTCTCATTATGACTTCATGCAAATCACCTGAGTGAGACCATTTTCCTGGGCACCACAGACATCCCATCCTCTCCCCCACCTACTAATTTCCTCTGAACTCACACTTGGTTTGTCTTTTCAAACTTGGCAGAAGTTGGCTGGCTCTTTTCCTTCAGACCAGCTTTCACCCTAGGCTTTCTTGCTCTCTGAAAGAGGAAGGGCTGGGAAGGTGACAGACAAAGCCGGGCCAGACGTCTCCCATCTCCCCTGGTACGTGTAGGGTTATGCACCAAAGGCAACAGCTGTAGGAAGGGAAAAGGAAGAGAAAGGCGCAGAGGAAAGGGACAGATAAGGAGAAGCTGTTGTGCAGTGGATCACAGGGCGTAAACATGCAGGTGTTCGAACTGCTAAGACAAAATGCTCAAAGGTGAGAGGACTAATAGGAGGCTTTGGGATAAAAGTGGAGTGTCATCTCTACACAAAGAGACCTAACTGAACAGCTCTGTATAAAAATAACAACCTGCCTCGCCAGCCACATTCTCCCTTTGGCCCCCAGCTGTTTCCACTTCCTTAACATATGTTGAACCAAATAAAGTGTTTACTAATTTCCCATCCAGCTTTTTCAAAAAAACACAAGAGCATGCACTGCCAAGGCCGGAAGAAGGTGAAAAAGTGCAGGCAAGAAGAATAGTAAAAGATAACTAAAACGTTTAATCAGTGCATTTCTCTTGGGTTTTGTGCAGGTCTCGCTTAACTGCTTCATTACCAAAGCTGGCATCGAGAAGAACCTCCACAGTTACCAGTTTTGTGGAAGCCAAGTAGATGTCCAGGGCAAAAGGTATCAGCGTGGGATCTGTTCCCTCCACAGGGGAACCAGAAATACCTTTTGAGTAGCTAGCAACGACCGTGACAAAAAATAGTAACTACAACACATCTGCCATTCACTCTCTAGAGGAGGTGCCCTGAACTGCAGCCCCAGGCACAGCCCAGAGTCAGACAGGACAAGCAGTTTTTTCCACTTTTGCTCCTTTTAGCAATACTATTAATAATAAAACAATAAAATATTATT
>NW_009205040.1:0-52793 GCF_000690835.1 Fulmarus glacialis
ATAGCCCCGGTCACGAACGTGTCCGTCTCTTCTAGGAGTAGTCTCTCGCTGCGTGAGCGGGCAGAGGAGCGTGTCACCTCTGGTGCGGGGCAGAGCAGGAGCAGCGCGGAGAGAACAGCCTTGCCAGAGACCTTCAGCTGCCGCCGGCAGCGCCTAGCAGCCGGCTGGGGAGCAGAGCAGAGCCCCGGGTGTGTTTCTCCTGACTCCGGTCGGATTTCCCCGGTGCAAACTGGCACGGAGCACTGGGAACTGCTCTCTTCCCAGTCTTTTCCAAGTCTCTTTTGCCTCCCGCTGTGTACTAGCAGGGCCTAGCTGATGTGAGCAGGGAGCACGTAGTGTCTGTAATGGGTGTTACTGTCCCTGGCACCTGCCCTTGGAATCCGTTTCATATTTTGATTCCTAGGATGATAAGAGGAAATCTTACTTTCCCAGCTCTTGTCTGTGAAAGTGTGGGTAAAGAAGGTAGGCGATTTGGTTTCTTCTGTATCTGATGTTCTGTTTCTAGCAGCAGTTGTTTTAGGTATTTTCATTTTATAGTTCGGCTAAATACAATTCTGGGTGCTACTTTTTCAGATACGAATGGAACTTTTTTTGAACAGTTTATCTGTTCTAATGATCTAAGACGAATTTTAAATGTTATTTTAAGTGGTTCTGCATGATCCTACATGCCATGAGTGAGGAAGGTATTAGAACTTGATTTAAAAGAAATACCAAAAGCTGCATCATAAAGTTCACATAAACTTAGTTGGTCTGTAAGCTTATTCTGAAAGTTGGTTACTTGGGAGAAATGCTCATTAATTAATGCTCTTAGTGAACTTACTTGGGTTGATCTAAAATAGGAATGTTTGTAGTTCTTATTGCCTTCAAGTATGGAAAATGTAGCTATGTGGTGGAAGGCCAGTTTGTAGAATTAAGAATTATTGAGCAAAAGATGGCTTGTGGAGGCTGGCTCGTAGGAGATGAGCACCGTACTAGGGTTTGAGGCCTTGGTTCAATTCTCCGCTTTGCTCTTAGTGTCCTGAATGACTGTGGGCGTGTGGTGTCTCTTTGAGCCTAGTTTCTTCCACATTTAACTTTGAAATCTAAAGATTTGAAGCTGAATTAAGGAATACTATTACTATAAATTGCTCATTCATGATTTTGAATTGAGACAAACTTTATTCAAGTTAAAAATTAATGATTTTGAAAAATACTGTTGATGTAATTGTCAAAGAGGACATCCTTGAAGTAACCAGAAGACAGTGTTGTGGTACGTTTGGTGTCTGTGGATTCTTGTTCCTATGGGAGAGACTGTAAGAAAGTAACTAAATTCCTGTGATTCTTTGATCTCTAGACTTTCTTCTGAGGCGACCAGTTATGGTAGCTGTCTTGGTAGATGCGATTCAGGTGTTCCTCCCGTAGTGATCTGGAAACTTGGTGAAGGGAACCACTGGATAAGTATGTAAAATCAACAACAATAATTCAGGTTGCTGCCCTCTTAAGAATAGCCACCTTATTGTCTTTTCTAATCAAATCTCTTCCTCTACTGAGAGCAATTTTTCTGAATTGTAGAGCAGGGAGAGTTTCCACATAACTGCAAACTTGGTGGAGGTAGATACAAAGACACTTTTTGATCTGTACACGCAGAGAAACTGCCTGAGAGGGACTTCTACCCTCTGCCTGTTTGTGGTTTCCCTGTTTTGGGGAACAGCGTTGCCATTAGTAACACTGTGACTCCTACTTATTAGCTAGTCAGCATGTTTGTTGAGGACTTAGAATAAATTTTACTTCAGGTAGCCTTGTTTCCTGGCTGAAGCTCATCAAGTAGCATCTCATCCCGACTTGTTGATTCTCTCCTATAGACGGACTTGCACAGTTCAGTAGGAAAGAAGGGGATACTGAGATGGTTGCAGTATGTTTTCCATCAATGCCTGTATAATGGGTTAGAATTTCTTAAAGGATCTTTTTTGTAGAGATGCTACATAAACTGCGCAGGTGGTTAGTGATTATTGCAAGTCAAAGTCTCTTAGTGACTAACAAACATAAATTGTTTGGATTTGATGCTGAACAAATGTGGAGGTTATTTTGTCTTCATTACTTCTGGCTGATTATGGTAGCTAAAAATTGTGTTGTTTAATCGGATGTTGTGCTCAAGGTGTAGTCTGCTGCAGTAATGTTTACTGGATAACAGCCTCTGATTAAAAACAACCAAAATATATTATTTTCTTACAATCTGCAACAGTAAATGCAATAATAATTTGAAACTCATGCTTGAAAATATATATTGCACACTTGAAATAATTCTAAAAAACTATGAAACAAGATTGAACAAGGTCAGATCAATGAATGTATACTTCTTACTACATTTGAAAGTGTACTTTACTCTCTTTGAACAGGTTTTCTAGAGAAGTCTGCTTGTTTCCTATGTCATCTATGTTTTCTTTATGTTGTTATATGCAGGGTGGGAGGTTACTTAGCTGTTTGCAGGTGAGCTTGATAGCACTGTTTGTAACTTTGCCAAATGTAAATAGTTGGTTTGAAATTTTTGATGTTGGTGTTTCTCTTGGCAAAACGCGTGTATGAGAATATGCACTTTGTTTGCATTTCAACCAAAGTGTAGCAGCATCAGTTTTCAGAAACAAGACTTAAACAAAAATTAAATATTAAAAAAACAAAGGCCTGGAGACCTGTCTTTTAGATACTTCAACATGCCTGTGCTCCAGAGTGGGGATTTAAAATTTATCAGGTCCAGCTGTTAGTCATTCTATTGAAAGCTGTTCAATTTCAGACTAATTGCAAGCCTTCAAAATGTTGAAGTTCACAGATGTTTACTAGAGTCTTTACTTAAGTAGCTGATTAATTTGATGATATGTTCCAGCTCAGGCTTCAGCATGAGTTTCCATGTAGCTGCTGTGGGTCCTCATATCTTGAGACAGCATCTTCTGAATTCTCAGTGTTCCTTTGCTGTTTGACCAGAGTAGTTTGATCGAAATTCAGAAGTGGGTGAGGGAATATGCTAAGAGTGGATGAGAACCACGCAGGCGGAACATTGGGGCTGGGTGATGAAAAAGAATGAGCTGCACTGATGTGCTGGTCAGGAGACTCTCTCCCCACAAACGCCTGGGATGTAACCCAGGTTCTAAGTTCATCTGAAACCGTTCATTTGCTGTTGGTGCTTGTTAATATGCCTTTCCCTCCGCCTCTTCTCTTCCTCCTAGTGTTGCTCCATAGTCAGGATAAAAACCTCTAGTGTCTCACCAGGCATTGAGAGCCGTATCTTCCACTGTGCCTACACATAAAGAGGGGTTGGCAGAAGCATATCTCCTATTGCAGAGACATATGGCTTAACACTTCTGTCTGAGAAGTAAGGGTAAGCAGCCTTAAAGATGAGATTCCCCATAGCTATACGGGTGAATTCTCTTAGGTCACTCCGTTAACTCTATGGTACAAGTTTTTGTAGTGGATCTACAGACTTTGTATGGAAACAGCCAGGTAGGAAAAACCCGTGAGATTCAGCATATGATGCCATGTAATGAGTCTTAATTTTTTCTGTTTGCCTGTTCTTCCCCCCCTCATTATTTTGCTAATTAAGGTTCCCGGAGTGATCTTAGTTCTCCTCTGTGATCTGTAGGTACTGTTATACAGTCCTGTTTGTGGAAATGGTATGTGGACCACTGCTGACCTGCCGGAACAACTCTTCCATCCATCAGGCTTCAGGTGGTGTGATCAATCAATGCTGGCAGTCCCTTTTCCCAGGTCTGTTCAGGAGGATGGAGGGAGTAGGCAGCAGTCAGGGGGAATACTAACCTGTTACAGGTCTTGGTAATTGACTGCTCTCAAGTGCTGTGTTTGTAAGAGGCGTCTTCGCAGGAAAATGTGTGTCGTGTACTGAAGGGGTGGTCTAAAGACCCTGGTGATGGATAGTGCGGGTCAGACAAGTTTGTCTGTTGCCTGTGTACGTTCAAGATATCCCCATAGGAGACAGCTGCTAGGACTTGGCTGCACAAGTTGTTCCGGGATCAACAGTCTGCTTCTGGCAACCTCTTTTCCAGTGGAAACTCTAGAACGTGCAGGTCATCAGTCACCCATGTGCCTTCGTCCTGTCGCTCATCCATGGTAAACCCGTGCTCCTGGAGCTCCTGAGGCTCAAGTATGTGCACGTATGCTGGAGGGCTTGTCCTGTAATAGGGAAGGGCCATGGCATGTAGTTCTTTGGTCCTGAAGACACAAAATTGAGATTTACGTAATATGTTTCACTAGTTTTATATGCTGCTTAATCCAGTTATATGTCCAAATGGGGAAAAAAAAGCTGATGGCAAGAAAAGGAAGTTAAACAACAGACGATATATATGTTGAAGTGTAATGTTCTGGCTCATAATGATATCCATATCAAGTGGTGAATATCTCGGCAGAAATATCTTTCGTACTTTTTGTTTCTCTGGTCTCTTTCATTAATCTTGCTGTCATGAGCTGTGGTCTGTGAGCTTTTAACTTAAAATCTGTGCATTGTAGTTTCATGTTCTGAGCAGTTCTGCTTATTTTGAGATTCAGATTAATGTTTATTTGAAGATTGTTCTATTGGTATATATTTGAAGAGCTTTATGTTACTGTTCAATAACTGTTAGTAACTTGGAGCTCTGTAAATCTTTTACTATAAGGGGAAAAAGTAAAATGACCGCACAAGATGGTGTGTTGATATAAATTGGCATTCCTCTACAGAATTGTAAATTAAAGTCATAGTTCCTTAAATGAGATTAAATAGTCTGTAAAGTACTGTCTCTCTCTTTTTCAAAATCTGTGTGGAATAACTTTAGTAAGATGGTAGAAATAATTTCATTTAAAAAAGAAGTTCTCTTGCATAGCAGTTCATCCTCCTAAAATGTTGCTGGTTTAGGTGCACAGAGATTTGCTGTTTTAAGTTGAATATTTAAAAAATGCTTTATATAGATTGTTAGCTAAAGGACCACTTCTAAAGTGCTGAAAACAGAAACTATTGAGAAGTGAAGTAAATATATAGAGGAATTTACTGCAGGAAAGCTTAGTGACGGCTAATTTGTAGGCACTGCTGGCTGCAGGAACAGAACCGATAGCTCCGAGTTGCGTGCTGAAGAGCCGTCTGCAGTCCACAGGGATTTGGCTACATAGGAATGAGTTTACGTAGCTACTGTTTTGATTGTGGCAGTAAATGAACTCCAGTGAACATCAAAGAAAATCCAGATACTTAAGGGACTCTCTTGTATTTTGCATTAAACAACTGTTTAACTGGGTAAAATATGGAAACTCTCCTTGAAGTAGATGCCAGGTCCGGAACTTGGTGCTTTCCAGGAGGATGTCCCTTTGACTCTTGACTTGTGCTTGCTGTAGCTTCCTCGCCCTGGCTCCAGGCGTCTGGCAGTCTTTAGGACAAGCTTCAGCAGCGTGGGACGAGTGTGTCTCAATTTGACAAGCGAACCTGCATCTCTGACAGTCTTCAAATTCTGTCAAACACAGCATTGTCTGTATATTTATTGTACTTTGAATGTAGCTACCTGGAAGGCTCCCTTGGGAAAGTTGGTCACAGTACACTGACTTTGCAAATCCCGTGCCTGCTTGGGTGTTTAGATGTATCACTGTAGGACTGTAGCAAGTATGATTGTGTGCAAAACAGTTTTAGCTGTCTTGGGAACTTGAGGGTGAAAATGTAGGTTTAAGAGACTTTGTCTGTGGAACTAAACATGGTTTTTCTTTTTTTTTTTTTTTTTTTTTCCCCAGTCACACTTTTTGACCGAAAGGCCTAGCGTAATCAAGACTCGTATTTGCATGTAAACCTTTTGTGAATTTAAGCATAAACATGCTTAATGGAGAATTTCTTTTTTTGTTCTGTTTTCAGTCTCTACCATAGAGATTAGGGTCTGCTGCCTAGGTGATAAAAGGTGTGAGGAAGGGCAAAAGTTTGTATGCAGAAAATGAACGGTATTTATGCTAGAAATATGAGGACCTGTAATATTTCAGTGTTGGTTAAAGACAGGTGATACTGTGGCAAAATAGATCTGTGATCTAGCTGTTGATATGAATTACGAGTTCCTGTTTTCCCACTACAGAAGTAGCTAGGGAGCCTTGAAATAACTGTTTGTTCTTGGGAAGAGGGGCTACTACTAACTGCCATTAACTGAAGTGTGTGTGAAGAGGGGTCTTGAAGTCTTGGGTGGATAGGGCTGATACTGCTGGGACAGAAAAAGTTTTAAAGCATTATGTGCGTTTTGCAACCTGGAAAATCAAGAAGTACAGCATTACTTTAATTGTGAAGCAATGAAACTGATCTCTTAGGATTTCCAAATGAAGATGATAGTCTTTGCAACAATTAAATGAATGGCAGGCTTCCCAACCCCCCATTTTTTTTCCAATCTGTTATCAAAGTCTGTAAACATTGTCCAAGTAAACATATTGGCAATCAAGAAACATTTCTGAAATTTAGTATTTATAGGTCTGATTTTGGAGTAAAGCAATTTAAAGTTGAGTGGATCTAAACTGAGAACCAAAATCAACCTAACTCTAGTTTAAATTAATCTAAAAATAACTTTCTAGAATTTTTTTTCTCAACACATGTTTGAATTATGACAAGTAGGACAAAAATGTACATTATTTTAATTGCACAACCTAAAGACACATGAAGTGAGTCACATGAGTAGCTGAAATCAATAGACTGCATTCTATTGATTGTGTAAGTATTATAGATCTTCATTTATAACTATAAATTAAACATATTCAAGATGCTGTACTACTGAGTGTGTAGCATCTTAAAGTGAAATATCAGGTATTAGAAGTATCTTACACGTTACTCCCCAAGTTTCTGAAGAATTAGTATCTAAGGCAAAAATGTAAAAATAAGCTAAAATGAAAATATGTTCTGATGTATAAATGATTTTATCAGTGCATTTATCTGTTTAAATGGTTGTGAAATATCTTTTGTGAAAATTCATAACAAATATTTGATACCATAATAAATTAATTCAAATTTGCTGACAGTGTAAATTTCGAGTTACTTGGTAACATGGATTTGTTGACGTCTTATATTAAAATCTTGATTTTTATTTTTGCATGCAAACCAAATTTTCTATTCACATGATAACTTTTAAAATGGTATAATGATATGTTTATTTATATATGCACACACGCTAAATTTTTTTTTATATATATAACAACATGTAATGTAGACATGAGACTTTTTTACAGTTTAGAATTTTTGTCTTTACGTAGTTTAAAAATGGGACGTCGCTCCTCGGACACAGAAGAAGAGAACAGAAGCAGAAGGAAGAAGAAACACCGCAGGCGTTCGTCTTCAAGTAGCTCCTCAGACAGCAGAACATACAGCCGTAAAAAGTCTGGAAGGAAATCAAGGTCAAGGTCACGGTCTCGAGATCTCCAGTCTCGTTCACATTCTTATGAGAAAAGGTGCATTTGTAGTAATTTACTGTCTGTTGCAGTTGCTTACAAATTGAGTTCTTTCATATTATGGCAGAAAGCTAGAAGTGTTTGAATCCAATGTGTAATCAGTTCTAGGTTGGAATTTTATAGCAAAGTTTGCTCTGAATCTTGGAAGATGTGGCAATATTTTCACTTACATTTAAAGAAAAAACCAAAGCCACCACCACCACCAAAAAAACCCAAAACGCCTTCTCCCCCCCTCCCCCAAGAATACAAAATCAGTGTATATGCAGATCCAAAGGTAACTTCCTTATCAAAACAGACAAAAACCAACCAACTAAAATAACCCTTCCTTTCTCCTCCTTTTAAATAATGAATTTGGAGTCTCTTTTTGGAAATACAATAGTTCATACATTAACACCGGTTTGAAAAGAAGTTTCATTCAACTAGTTATAGAGTATTTTGTGTTACTTTTTACTGTTGTAATAAACTAAGTAGGTCTTTCCAGACAACAAGGTAGACTTTCTCAATAGAAAGACTTGAAGTGATTTTACAGTAGGTCTATAAATTTGCTGCAACAGCTAGTTTTCACCATTATTCTTGCTATTTTTTATGTGTACAGAATACAGTAGTCAGCCAGGTGTTTAGAACACAGATCATGTGGCTATATCTACCAATTTTTTCTTGACCTAATACTGTATCTCTTTCGTCAGAGGCCCCTACGTGACTTTTTTGGATATACTGGTTGTGTCTCAGTCTGACTTGCGATGATCCTGGAGTCAAACTGGTGGTCAATTTATTAATAAGTCAAGCTGGAAAATACTCATTGTGTCTAGCTGCACTGTAAATGTATTAGAAAGTGCTCCTGACAAACCTTTCTTTAGCTGGCAGAAGAGTGTGTCAATGAGGGGCAAGTTGGCTGGTTGTGGGGGGTTTCTTATTTGTTTATTTCCATCCCCCCTTTCTTCTGTTCCTGCTTAGCATCTACATGCAGCCCTTAGGGGACACAGTGAGATGACAGGGGCTTCGATGCCAGCAATATGCTGATGACATGCAGCTTTATGAATCTCTTTAGTCCAGTGCAGGCATGGCTATCTTGCAGATAAAAACAGAGCTTGGAGGGAGATTAGAGTCTGGATGAAGACCAGTTGACTTAAATTGAATCCAGAAAAGACGAAAGTGTCTGCTTTTAGGATCTGGCTGGCACCTTTGCTTTGCCCTTAGTTTAGGGCATTTGCTCCTGGCAGTTCAGTCACTATTACACGCTGGGGTCCTGCTGGATTTATTCCTGACCCTTTAAGAATCAAAAGCAACAGTCTCTAAGATTACTGTTCTTCATCTTCATTTAGCAAGAACATTGCATTCCTTTTTCAGATGAAGACCTGTTCTTTAGTAGTTAACCTATATGTATCTTTTCCGGTTTGGACTACTGCAGCACTACTTGTACGTAATACGGCACCTTTTCCCTTATGCTAGATAAGCACATATCACATTGACTGCATCCTGAATTACAGAAGTATTTCTATGTGGTGTTATATTTTAATCAAACATATATACGTATTAATCAAACATAATAAAGGCCAAAAACATGGAGGTTCTCATAAGGATTGAAATTGTTATTTAGTTAGCTGTTACGGAGATGTAGACGGAGAGGAAATTTTAAGATTAAGACTTGGAAGGTATCCCTCCCCCAGTTTTGGGATTAGTTGGTTTAATTTATGTATTTATTATCTATTCTTTCACCTTTCTCCTATGTGTATAAGAATTTATTCTTCGAATAAATGAAACGGGGAGGTTGGGTGGGAGGAGAAAGGGAAGATACTTTTCTGATTCCTGGCTGAACTCAGGAGAAAACTTCCAAGCTCAAATGGGATAAATTAACACTGATTATTTGATTACTAATAGTACTAAAAAAAAAAAAAAAAAAAAGGTGGGGGGAGGGTCTGTCTACATCAGAGCAGAACAAAGATTGCTTGTTACAGAAGTTGAGACAGCAAATCTGTAAGGTTACATATATACATAAAATATTTTTAGGTGTACATAATTTAAAATACATTTTTATGTTTACATTTTATGTATGTACATAGTATGACTGGAAATAATTGTATAGAGTAGCAATGCAGAAGTTACCATTTTATGAATTTCATTTTTAGCACCGGAGTTGTAGTCCTTATCCCATACGGTGTATTTCTGCGTAAATCCTGCTGAGAATGTAGGTTCTAAATGTTTCTTCAACCTTAGATTTGGCAAAGACGGAGTGAGTTCCAATGACCTGGTCATGGGACTAAAAAACATTGAGAGCTGTGTTGTGTTCCTGGCTTTGCCCTTGAGGTATTGCATGATTTTAGGTAAATCAGTTAACTGCTGTTTCTCTTTCTGCCCTTTTTCTGTTTTGAGATTTATATTTTAGAATGTAAACTCTTTAAGACAGGCATTGCCCATGTGTATGTGAATTACTTATTACAGTGTAATAGTGGTGTTTGAAGCTTCTACAACATGTTATAATACAAAAAACACAGGTTTGAATGTCCCTTTTGAGTAAACTGTTAGGTTTTTTGTTGCCTTTTTTTTTTTTTTAAGAAGCAGTAGCATACTAATAGCATGGTTTTGTTTTAGACGCAGACACAGATCGAGCAGTAGTTCTTCATATGGTTCTAGAAGAAAACGCAGTCGTAGCCGATCAAGGGGCAGAGGCAAATCCTACAGGTCTCAAAGATCGAGGTCAAAAAGTAGAACAAGAAGGTAAGATTCTTTTCTAGGAAAAAGAACTATTATTTCTGCTGTAAAAACATTCATTTAAAATCTTCATATGGTTACTGAGTTTGGAATATATTAGAAAAAATGGTTGCAAGTGATTGTCTAAACTAGATGTCACTTAAAACTCTTCCTAATTTGAAATCTCTATGCTGTGCTTTTGATGTACTAAATCTTTAAATTACACTGGTGGAACAGTTGGTTTTGAAGATAAGTTATATGTTTTGCATTTGACCAAGTGCAAAAAACATTAATAGAGTCACCTTGATTTAATTGTAATCATCTGAAAACTTCTTGTGGTTTTTTTTGATTACTGATTTCCATAACTCCCATGCATAACATTGGTTCCCTGAAGATCAGACTGAACTATTATTTTATTTTCTCATCTGTATTTCCCTTGGAAAGAGATGAGTATTTAGTTATGCAAATTTTTCTTAATATTTAAAGATACCTATGGTGCTGAAATCTTTGATAAATTGGATTGTGACAATAGGTATTTTCAATAATAAACATAGTTTAAATATTTAAATCTTAATCAGGTGTTGCAAATTGTATTATACAATCTGCTTCATACTTTTGTAATTAAAAGAAGCTCAATTTTTGTGTGTGTATTTTTCAATTAAAAAGTTTAAATAAAGTTTATCCCTGGATATCAGAATTACTGTTAGCATTTGCTGTTGAATTTAAATTAATTATTGAGTGTATCAGACAGATCAAAGCTTTTTTGGTATGTCTTTACAGATCTTCAGCCGGGTAATTTTGTGTACCTGCACCAAGAATTTAGTAAAACATGCTATTTTCATGTACCAAATCAGTAGAGCTGTTGCCTCTAAATGTTGAAATATTACTGTTGAAAGATGTGAACGTTTCACTTTCTCTTATTTGCATTCTCTCATGACTTATTCACAGCTGTTCATTATAATAGTTTCCTGGACACTTATTGCCACAGTGCCTTTGTGGTAGCAATTTGGTTATTTAAACTGTCTGGTGTCTCTTTGAGTATACTTACCATCTGAGCTGTAGACCCCAGATAAGCTACTGCCCTGTGTGTAGAAATATTCCTGTAGATATCCACTGATTTGCTAACAAAATGAGTTTTCAATCAATGAAATGTCAAAAGAATAAGGTGAAAATGAAGATGTTTTTCAGTATGTCAGATACTCAGCATGAGGAGATATGATTTAAAGATCTCAGTTTTATTGTAGTAAGTATAAATTGCAGATCTCATTAGACATAGTCTAATGGTCATCTTTTCCAAGGGGTTTACTGAAGTTAATTGTCATTGGAATATATGGAAATTATGCACCTAAAAACTTTAAAAACATGACTACTGTTTATTTCATTTTGTGCTAGGGAATATTGTATATAAAATATACTAGCTTTTCAGTACTGTAGCTATGAAGGTATAGCTCCAGGTCACTTTAAATTATATTACGATTCACAGACATGGTTCTTCAGGGAAAATATTTATAAATAACATCCTAAATTATAACAGAAGAGTCTTTTGGCATGTTAAAAGCATAAAACAAATGTTAAAGCATAACAGTAAAATCAACAGAACACATTGAATCCTTTATTGTAATTTTTTCCAAGTCTGCTCTCTGCTGTAATGTTACACTGAAAAGCCATGGATTAATCTTATTTCTGGAGAAGAGTTAAATAGGTTGCAGAAAGCTGCTACTAGAGACCTGTGTTTTCCCTGTTTGTTAGCGTTGAGGCAGTCACAGCCATGCTAAATAGTTCCTTTCTTTGCTGTCTCAAAATCTGTCTTGTGCACTTGATGGAAGGTATGAACAGCTTTCCTAAGAGGACTGAGTACATTATGATTCTTCAGGCTGGAAAAGAGATTGTGGAGAAAAGAGGGAATATGATGGAGGGGTATAAAAAAAAAAAAATCTAAAAATGAATGGCATGAAAAGATGATTAAGGAATGAGGATTTCCTATCTCCTCCAATGTAAGACCTGGGGCAGGCATCATGTGAATGAAGTCAGCTGGTGGCAGATCCTAGTCAAACAAAAGGAGATGGTTCTTACATATTGCATAATTAAGCTGTGGAAGCCCTTGCTGTTAGAGGTTGTGGATACCAGAAGTTGAAATTAATTAAAAAAGCAGCCAGACAAGAAAAATCCATTCAAAGCTGTTAAATGCAAAGAGACAATATTTGTCTTAGGAAATGTGTGTATTTGTAGCGCTAAGTGGAATTTTCATAAGAATTTGGCATCTGTAATTCATGAATTTTTTTTGGTTGGGGTGGGGCAACTTGTTTTCATATGACTTTTAAAGGTAAGTACTGAAGAAAACACTTATGTAAACTAGCTAATAAAATGATCAGAAGTAACTCAGGCAGCCACCTTGTAGTAAAGAGTGTGTTACCCACTAAAGTATTCTTGTTGATCTCCAACTTCTGAATTGCCAGTGGCAGGGAGTAAAATCTACTGACCTACCTGAAAAGCAGCTATATGAGATACAGCAATAAAGTGAAGATCACCTCTATGCCACTTGATTTGCAACGTTACTGTTGTACCTTCAGAGTACCACCTTTGGGATTTGAGCAACTGTGATTCCCCCTGGCCCCGCCAGTGGGAGTGGGACTGACACTAGAAAACTAGTTTCATACTGGAAGTTGAGATCCTTTACGTGGTATCTTTAAATCTCTGGATTTGGTTTTGGTATAAGTCATGCAGATGGCACAAATTCAGTATCCCATAATGTTTTTTCTCCCCATAGTCCCCCATCAAATTAAGTTATTTTGTTTTTCAAGGTAGTGAAGATGTTGGTAAAAGTATATGTGGCTGTAATGTAATTTTTTTTTAATAACTTCTCTAACATAGGTGTTTTCTTTAAGTGTATGATTTACAGAACCCCAACTGTGTAAGATCCTGAAATACCAAGTTTTAATTTGAAAAGTTAGATTTTTATAATGACAAAATATTTAAAAATATTTTGAGTAGGTGTTGTTTGTAACGTAAAATCTTTTTTTTTGTACTGTATTTTAGAAGGTAAGAAAACTTGTGCATATTATAACTATTTTATTTTAGATGCATTTTTTAGAGTCAAAAAAGTGGGCTTACTAGTAATGCTATAAATTTAAAGCTGTCCTACAGCAAGATAGTACAATGCAAATATGACTTAATAAGATCACAAACTGAATTTCAGCAAAACAACCAAGATTTACATTAAATTAGGAATTTTAAAACCTATTTAGTTTGTTTTACTGAGCATTTGCTTAATAACATTTCGCCTTCCTGCAATCTTTTTAAAGACAATAATTCGTCTGTGAAATGCAGGCACATCCTCAGTAGAAAAATTGAAAGCAACAGCTCACTTTCTGAAACCACACATATAGTGATATAAAGAAATATTTCAGCTCTACGAAATTTAATAAATCATCCCATTTCCTAATTTGATCATATTAGATGCTGATGTGGAAGAAGCATTTCAAATACCATCTCCTCATTAATATACATCAGTCTGGGGAATAGAATGGAATACTTATGCAGAGATGTCACAGTTACTGTTTCTTAGTTTACTAAGTGGAACAGGTTGATGTGATACTGGGTGCTATTTGTCAATGTCTTGCTAAAATGGTTTGGGTCGAGTTATGGAGTCCAGAAAGACGGCGGCTGATAAATCAAAAGTGGATTGAGTGGACAGGAGGCAGTGATTGATACTGTGACAGGATATGAAGAAAGGAATCTTGATACAAGCATGCATGATATTGAATATGAGAAGGAAAATGGCCCTGGAGTATGGATATTATTCAAGGAAATGAGAATAATAATATCATCTTGAAATTATTGCTGGGTGAAGATTAGGATAGTTCTTATTAGAATATTATGCTTCTCTGGAATGGAGAAACTCAGATTTCATATAATTTCTATGTGGATAGAGTCTTGCTAATATTTTTAGAGTTTTCACTGCAATTGTTCTGCAAGTTAATCGTGTATGAAAATAGTGACTTTACATCAGACTTGTAACACAAATCTTTTAATTCATGTAGCTTTTAATAGAATTAACCAGAAGATGTTAACCTTTATTCCTTGATTTCATACAATTCTGTGATTATAGAGTATTTCACTATAATTGCCTTTAAATAAGCAAGTTTGTTTTTATTGTCTGCCAAGTGTTTTTGGCTTTTCCCTTTACATTAAACTGAAAACTGCTGCCTTGAAATATCTTTAACAGAGTTCAAGTTAAAGATTGACACAATAACAGCTAGCACATCTATACATATCTAAGAAGAGAAAATACCGTGTGTAAAGTAATCCTGTTTGTAGAATTGATGCCTTTGGACTGTCACTGAAGGAAGTGTTTGATCAGCGTGTTGGTTTTTTTTCCAGTGTGTGTGTGGGTACATGGTTACATCTTATTTCTTTACCATTCTTCCTGTCTAATTGATTTAATATTGAAATGTGTGCATCTTATTGCAGTCCAGTGGCTGGGTGACCTACTTCTTATGGATAGACTTGGTTTTTGGTATGAAAAAGCAGCTTGACTGAAGTTGCCATTATCCTAGCAATGTAAACTAAAATTAACTTACGTTCAACCTTCATAGCTTGCCAGAATTCCTCATATTTAGCACTTATAGTTTGTAATATTTAAAAATAGGGTCCTCTAGTCATGCAGAGAAGTGCAATGTGAAAAATAAATAATAGTAAAACCCCAAATATTTCTTTAAAGTAGTGCTGTGTTGGTATACATACTGAATAGTCAGGTTCACAAATTCAGTGATCTTTGAAGATAGTGTAATTTGCATTGCCTGGTTTATGACACACAGTGATGATGGAATTACAGGAAAATAATTCCCCTCATACTAAATCCAAAACACAGCACTAGCAAGAAATTTAACCCTATCCCAGCCGAAACCAGGACACCCACCACCCTCTTCTAGATGCATTCTCAACACTGCTGCTTCAAACACAAATACAATACTAGACAATCCTTACCTTGAAGTTAGAGATTCTTGCCATTGGGTTTGATCTGTTCTCAAAAAGGTCATAGCTTCATTCAGACACTTATTCATGGCTGGGGCAAGCTGTAAATCCTTGCTATGTATCCGTTGTTTACCCGTGTTCTTTATAGCGTGCCACTGTATAGGGAAGATCTTAAGCTTTTTGCGGGTTTCAGTTTTTAGTACTGGCAAGGGTCAGTCATCTTTTGCCTACGGGTTTTCTTTGGTCTGTGAGAATTTCCTTTTTTAATATCTTCTTAAAAATAAATCCAAACAATTGCTAGGAAATATTTTAGTGAAGAGTCGATATTGCACAGTGAAATTACAGTGTCTGTAAGACTTTTCAAAGATATAAACAGTATTATCATTGAATGCTTTTGTATTTGCATTACTTGGAATGGTGAATAGGAAGGGGTCTGTCTTCAGTTAGTCTCTCTTTTTTCCACGCATCATATTATTTTAGTGTGGTAGTATTAATGTGTTAGAGTCTTTCCAAATTAAAACCCTGGCCTATCAGATCTTACAGCTGATAACAAGTGTTGGATGAAGACATAATCTATACTAACTTGTGTTCAAACCTTCCGTTTAGTTACAGGCTGTATCTGTCTGTTCTGGTTAGCACACATTAATGGATAGCTTCTAATAGGTTACGTGTAGAGTTTTAATTATGAACAACCTGAGGAAGAATTTTCTGGAACAGCATCAGCCTGAAAAGAAAATTAAGGGTTCTTAGGAGAGAGGAAGATAAAAGGGATGTGCGTTTTGAGGAAGACATTAATGTCAGCAGCAATGTGTAGTAAAAGAGATAATGGCAGGTAAACAAAGAACAAAATTGTGAGGGGCCTTGCAAGTTAGACTGAGAGTTTATGGAGGAACAGGAGGAGGTAGAGGAGAGATTAATTTAAAAACAAAAAAAAAAGGGTGGGGGGGAAATGGAATGGCTCAAGTCGTGCGCAAAGATCATCACACAAATAAGATGAATTGCAGTTGTGTGGACTTAGAAGACTGGTTTTTAAGAATGTTTTTCTTTTTTAAGAAAGACTAAATTTAAATACAATGTAGATGTATGGGTTAAAGCTGAATTTGATTTCAGTTGAGTAGAGGTATTGCCTATGGGAATAAGCGTTAACATAGGTGGTGTTAGCTGTTCTGGGGGAAAGGAAAGGCTTAGGGAAGAAAGTGAAGGTTTTCTGAATTGACCATCCTACAGACATCAGACGATACGAGTTTTATTGTCTGATGGGAAGGAGATGGAAGGAATTAGGAAGTGAAATTTGAGTAACAATAGCAGTATTGACTCAGAGCAATGAGATAGCTACAAGGGAAGGGAGAGGGTACAAACATGGCTTTTTCTGTGTATCTGCTGTAAGAAACAAGAAATGACAAGGCAACTGTGAAGAGCAAGGTTGGGCACACATTGTCAGACAGTGTTGAAAAGCTGTCTTAATCTATAAAAATACTTTGGAAGTACCTCCTTTGGAAATGAATCCAAGAATTTTCCAAAGAGAAGCAGATAGAAGTCCTATAAGAAATCAAGCAATGCTATTTAATCAGAATATTTCTTTTGAAATGTTTCATTAGTTCTTTTTTTGCATGGTAATAGCTACTGGAGTAACTATTCTTTTAAAGTTTTGATCTGCTACCTAGGATATTTTTTTCTTCTGTCCTTGCTACACAAATTAACGCACTCACATGCAACTAGCTGTACAGACCCACATAATTATGTAAGGAATCAGTGTAAATATTACGTTTGTCTCTCTTATTGGTGGGGAAGTTTGGAGTCTTTGGTCCATTAGAATGTGTATTTAATTAAGATATTGTAGTATTTCTTTCATTAAACTTCAAATAAAGGCTTGGGGCAGGGAAGAACTAGTGAAATTCAGATTACTGAGTTTGCTCATGTGATCTTTATTTTTTCTGTGGATGGTAACGTCAGGTCATATTTCTTCTTTGTCTCTCTTATTGGTGGGGAAGTTTGGAGTCTTTGGTCCATTAGAATGTGTATTTAATTAAGATATTGTAGTATTTCTTTCATTAAACTTCAAATAAAGGCTTGGGGCAGGGAAGAACTAGTGAAATTCAGATTACTGAGTTTGCTCATGTGATCTTTATTTTTTCTGTGGATGGTAACGTCAGGTCATATTTCTTCTTTAGGATCTTGGTGCATTACAGATTGTATCACCAATAGTCTCTCAAAATATTTTTTACCTATAATAACTGACTTTTTTCAAAAGGAACTTGACAGTTTGTCTACATGAGTGTACTGGAAAAAATACGGGGGTGAAGCAGTAGCACTGAAGATATATCCTAGAGCAATAACCCACCAATGAGCACATTACCAAGATCTAATTGACCGCTTTGGGAAATTAAACTTCATAAGGCAACACCAAGGGCTCTTAAGTTATCAATAAGGCCAGGTAGCTGCTAGTGACTGTTGCTTTGATGCCTTTCATTGGTATAAAAAAAAAAAAGCCTTAAAAAAAGATATGAATGCATAAGTGCTGTTCACTTAGAGCTAAGTATTTAGTCTAATTACATGTAAACCTTTTTTCTAAAGCAGTCCAGGTGTTATGTACACAAAATGTATTTTAGGTATAGCTTCTTATTTTTCTAAAACCTTTTATTTCTTCCTTTGGGAAAGGATGTATTTGCAGGTTGGTGTTTTTTGGGGTGGGTTTTTTTTTATGCTTCAGTCTTCTGTTTGGGAAAAGGTACTCAAGAAGACAGGAAGAATATGATTCCCCTTAATGGAGAATTGGCTTTTTGATTTCGATGTGTCTACATTCCAAACTACTGTGTACTTTTACTTTTTTAATTCCTCTTTTTCTCTGCTACCAAAGCTCCGGCCATGAAATAGAATCTTATTTTTTGCTGCAGAGATCATGTGTCTAGAGGCAGATATGCAAACCAACAAATAGCAGATGTCTTAAAGATGCATTGGTTATATAAGACCATCCTTGTTTGCTCTGTCAATTGCTGCTGTTGCCAGTGTTAGTTTCTAGAATGTGATTATCAAAATGTGAAACACAAAATTGTAGAATCCAGTAGAAACATTTTACTATTTACTTTATTCCCATCTTTCATTCTTTCTTGCTCTAATAACATATGACAGTAACAGTATCTAGTTTAAAAAGATGCAGGCGAAAAACATGTATTTTTATATATACGTTACTATATCTTTTCTACGAGACTCATCAGAATGTAAAAAAAAAAAAAAACCCTAGCAAGAGTAACGGTTACCCTGTAACAACAGAATACAAGTAGCTGTCAACCCTGTGTATTTCAAAAATTCATTCTGAATTTTGTTGAATGTACCTAAGTCAACCTTGCTGAAGTTGTATGTGCCAGAGTTAAGATTACATGTACAACCCTAATTCAGCTTCCCTGTTCACGATAGTTTTAATGATGGATTACTGTTTCTTCCACAGATTCCTTGCCATGTTTACTTTACGTATTAATAGATTGGTTACCATAGTCCTCCTCAGTTATCTTTGTATATTACTCTTGTGTTATTTTATTCAAGTTACATGAGGGGCAGTTATAACAAGGCTGCTGTTCTTGTAACCAGCCACCTTGGATCAGGGGTCAGCAACATTTGAAGTATGCTGTGCCTGATGCTTTGCTTTGCTCAAACTAGAGGTTAAATATGATGCTAGAAATGTATCAGATCCTGGGAGAAATTAATTACCATAGATATAAGACATTCATCAGTAATGTCTTGCTTCTGTGGCTGGAAGCTGGTCTGGAACTTCATCGGAGCCAGGACCTGGGGACCACTACCTTTCTTAGCTGTTTTTCTTAAGGTATTACGGTTCTTTGCTCCTAGCTGTGCTGTATGTCATTCAAAATCCATCTTTGTGGCTGAGTGACTCTTGCTTTAGAGGATTTTTTTGTTGTTGTTGTTTTGTTTTTGAGAGATGATCACTCTTCTGTATAAATCAGTGTATGTGCCCTGGAATTCTTTGATCACTGCTTTTATCCAAGATTTCAGCTGAAGCCATTGCTCAGTAGCAGGGCATTGCTGTCTTCGTGAGTAGGACAGTAGCTGCTGCATACAGTATTTTTGGTACCTTTGTACAAACAAATTTTATCCCATATAAATCAATTGTACTTCAAGATCCAGGTCGGCAGCTGCCAGTTTTTGTTGATATTATGACCAAAGTGTGCTTTGGGAGCATGTTCACGCCACCTGATTAAAAGTTGGGGTACTGTGACACTTTCCTGACTGTCCCTTCATCCTCTAGTACCTGTTCTTCTCCTGCCACATCTATGCCTCCAGATAGCTCAGTGTGCTGATCTGTCTGAAAGCTCTCTCTTGCTCTCTTTTAGTGAGGAGCAAGGGAACAGGGTGAGGTGCCCACGTATGGAGAATGTGCGTTGGGGAAAAAAGGGTCAAGCCTGGGTTGTTCAAGTTGAGTTCAGGTGAGAGGCAATTTTAAAGCTGGAATAAGGCAGTGTGAACAGGGAGAGTTGCCAGTTTCTAAGGCAAGGCACCATGTCTCCCTGAAATGCAAGAGCAAGAATATATATAGATGAGAATGCTTCATCTGGTCCTAATATAGGTTTATTGGTATAAAACTTTGGCCCTATCGGAGTCGATGGCAAAGCTGCACTTGACTTCAGTGATTCCAGATTTAACTCAGGTGTGATGTTATAGGAAGAAAAGATTATAAAAAAAAAACCTGATAATTTCAGGCATATGTAGAGCCTTTGTCTTTTTACTGTCAAAATAGCATTTAAGTAATTACCTGAGCAAAATATTTTTTAAAATATGTGATCACATAAGGAAAAAACGTGAAAACTTCTATTTGTTTTTGCATAGTGTAACTGGAGGGAGTTGCATTTAAATAGAATGTGTATTTTTAAAAAATTAAAATCTAGGAAAAGACAGGAAATTAATATCTAGACCTTAACAGTAACTGTAACTTAAATATTTTGGATGTACTCTGGTAGAATTTTTTTATTTTGAATCTTTAAGTTTTCTGCAAATTCATACATGCATGCTTCCAAAATACTGTGAAACATATGCTTTCAATATGGAGTTTCCTTATCCATAAATATTATTTTAAAATATTCTTCAGTTGCGGTTTTTGTAGGATCATATCAACTCCTAGTAAGGCAAACTGAAAAACTCTCATTAACTTTAAAGAGTTATATTATGCTCAGCTTGAATAACTGATTTCAATATGTTTGTAATGCTGTACTGCTGATTTATATCCTAGAAATGGAGGCAAGGGCAGTAGTTTGTTGTTTTTAAATTATGCATATACTGTTAGATATCTATTTTTCTTCTATAGTTTTTGCTTCTTTTATATGGAAACATGCAGGGGTAAGCTAAATTGTAATAGAATTTAAATTAATCTGTCACATAGCACTGAAAATCTGTTACCAGTCTATATCAAAAAGGTATGCTAAAAGTTTTCCTGTTAAAGCTTTAAGCTTGTTGATTGGAGAATGGGTAAAAAAAAAAAAAAAATCCTTTTCCTATTTGTCTACTATATAGTCTTCTTGAAGTTCTTCCAAATTAGATTTTAAATGCCAATTAGGAGGTTGAATATACTAAAATAAAAGCAAATACAACCAAAACGGCCTCACCTTATGGCTAGTTAGGCTTTTTCTCTCAAAAGCGGAACCTTTGCTCTGAGCATGGCTTTGAGAAAGATATTCAGCTTAATGAACACATTAATTAGAACCATAACTATTTATAAGATAATTAGAAACGAAGCACGGTAAACTGGGCTTTTCCTGCAATTAATGGAGGATTAATTACTGGAGGTAATGAAGTGGATTTTTAAATGCATTAAGGTGAAGTACAGAGATGTGCAAGGCTTTGTGATAGTTGCATAATTATTCCAGGCTGTTTGAGCATAGCTCATATGAGATCGCTAATAAGCATCATTGCATCATTATGTATGCACTTAAAAAGACTTACCACCAAAATGACTGCCTAATTATTTCTAATTGGCAGGAGTCTGTGTAGTCATTGAGCTGTTTGTAGCCATTTTAAGGTTCATTTAACTATCCTTGGGGCCATGTGATAGATGGAAAAAAGCTTCAACTACACGCTGGCCTTGGCTGGCGCCGTTAATCAATTTTGGTGGGCTTCAGTTTGAAATGCATTTGCTCATGCAGAGGTCAAAACCTGAAGTAGTCCAAGCAAAGTTTTGCTTTTTGAAGCCACTTGACTGTATTCATTAGCAATTAGTAAAATAATTGTGTCTGTCACTATATTTGGATTTCCATATGACTTGGTATTCTTTCATCACTGTCCCTTCTTATAGCATATTAGCTTCACTGGAAACCAAATATTCTTCCAACAGATCCTTTTAGCAACTTCAGTGTAGTGGCATATGTTCCGATATACTACCTTTCTTCATTCATTTGTTAGCTTAAACAGTGCAGTACATTTCAACACAATCATCTAATTTGCTCCCGATTGATTGCTGAGTGAAAGTTTCTACCCAAGGACAACATTTTAGGGCTTTTAAGGGTATCTCTGAGGAATTAGTCATTAAGCATTAAGAGAGGAAGCAAGTAGTAGTCGAATCGAATTCTGACGTTTACCAGAGTTTTGTAGTTAGGGGCATCTATTTCCAAGATGTTGACAGCTATGTATATTCAAGGACATCTTCTGGCAGATGCAAGCTATGTAATAATCGCACTTGTTTAAAAACTCATTCTTACATGAATGTTAGTGCACCATTCTGTCAATAATTACATTAGAAATGTCGTGAATATCGTTTGAAAATGACCTTTTTGAGATGTCATAATTAGTATGTAGTTATTTTATCTTACTATGTCAGATTTAATGTGACATCCCATTAGGTAAGCGTCTGTGAAAGTTTTCAATGAGTGCGTTGTCCTGTTGAACATAATCATAACCATCTGTGGGATGTTGTCAATGTACATAAGCCATTCATATAGCTTAAGAAAACACTGGTGAGCAAATTGTAGGCTAATAAAATAAAGATCAGCTTTGCCATTTTTGCTACAAAAAATGTGGTTCTAGTAGTTTAATGTTAAAACATAAGTTTAAAAAGTAATTGTTCAGATTATGGTTAAAGTGTAAGATTGATTGAAAATAGTTACTCATTTAAAAAAGCAAAAAATGTCATTTATTCATGAACTACTAGTTCAAATCACAGACAGGGTGTTAAAGCAATTGCATTGTGGTAGCATAAACGAAAATATAAACTAATCCTTAAGTAAAGCTGTGGAATTCTTTAAAAAAATTTTAAATTCTTTTAATTTTGAGACTTTTATAATGGTAATTTTTGAGAAGAGATCACTTTTGTAAACAAATATTCAAAACAGAAAAAATATATAAAATAAAAATAACCTTTCTTATTGATACTCATTAGGAATTGTATTTTATGAAGTCCCATCAAATATATGGAAATGCTGCTTTCTAGATTATCAGAACTATTATTAGGAAATACATTGTAGAGTAGAACAACAGTTTTAATGTGCCTTTGAACTTTCTGATCGGTTGTATTGGAAATTCTGGTATTAGTCAAAATTGTAACTGCTGATGAGTGTATTTTTCTTTGATGTAGTTTAGCAGTGCAAAGGGAAAAATGTAAGTATAGCTATCATGTTAGTTATAAAATTGTTCACAGTCAGAACTTTAAACATACATTTATGTAATTACCAAATTTCAACGTCTGGTTTGTCTTGAATTTGGGGTTCTGAGTGGACCCCCTTGCCAACCTGGCTGTATAAAGTCTCTCATTGTACCGAATGTTCTCCTCCCTGAAGACAGGAGGTCCCTTCTGCTGTCCTGCTGGGATTTGCTTTGGAAGATCAGCTTGTATGCCACAGGGCTTTGTTAGAGTACTGCTGTCAGGGACCTTCAGCGTGCTTTGAAACGATGAGCAGCTTTGGCCAGTACTTCCCATTCCTCCGGACTTTTCTCTGTCTTAAAGCAGTCATCTTTTCTAGTGTAACTTGAATTTACTACCCTGTATTGACGTGTTATTTCTCCGCAGACTACCCAGCATTGGGGCACTGGTAAATAGTGTTATGCCATGTGAAATTCATAGCAAATGTGGTCTGGATCACTTTTTTTCCTGCATGTTGGAAGAAAAATATGATTGACCTGTTTTCATTGACGTATATGTAGTTTATAAATTTGTATCTCATTTTTGACTAACAAAATGCAATTTTTGCTAGCTAGAAGTCATTAATCTTTTGTGAACTCTTTAATGCACTGTATTTTAACAGTTTAAGTAAAGATGCATTATCCTGCAACAAAAATATGGTACAATTAAAGATTGTACTGTTATGGCAGCTGAGGACTACAAACCAAGAAAATAGGTTGGGAAAGGATCTTTAGTCAAGTTTTTGTAAATCTTTTTTAGCGTATTTTAAAATGAAATGCACATTACAAAAGAATGTAATAAACAATTTAGTTTCATTTTAGGTAGAGCTGTTCCCTTTCTGGTGAGAGCTTCCAAAATATATCTGGACCTGACTCTCCTACTAAACTAGAGAAGAGAAAATTTCATATTCTTCAAGTAAATGGCTAAACAGAAGCAGTAAATAAAAAATACAAAATTTCACACACTGAGTAAATTAGTCATGCCCCTTCCACAAGTTAATCAGATTAATGTAGGCAAATGTCATGTCCCTCTTCAGCCCGTTCTGAAAGGGGCACTATGGGTTATGTCAAGTCTGTGTCCTGCGTTACTCATAGCTCATCTCCCTTTGCTTTTTCTTGGCTTGAGACCCCCTAAGACCGAGCTGTCCAGTCAAGGATAGACTTGTTGCCAAGGAATCAGTATCATTTTGGCTTCCTTAAGGTTTGCATTAGGGAGTGTTAAATAACTCTTGGTTTGTTTGGTTTTTTCCCCTCTCAAAATGAGTTGAAAATGGCCAAATGGTATTATTTCCCACTTCTGCTGCTTAGACTCAATCCTGTCCAAATGTTGTGGTGTATTCTACAACTTAGAAATAAATGATAGAACAAATAGTAACAGAACAAGCAAGAAGTTGTTAACGCTCTTCTTGTCCTCAATCTTTTGCTTCATTTGTTTGTCTGTGAAAAGTTCAAAGGTTGGTTTTTTTTGGTTTGGTTTGTTTGGATTTGTGTTTTTTTTTTCTTTTTTTTAAGGAAATATGTGTGAGAAATGGGAAACATAGACGAATTTCAAGCAAGCCTTCAGTTTAAATTACTATCTGTTTATTCTCCATTATTAATTTCAAGTCAGCTGGTTATTCTTCCTTAAGTCTGCGACATTAGGGATTTTAACTACCAAATCAGAATATAAGGGTCCTGTTTTTCATGATTCCAGTCCACTGTTAAATTTACTTGTGAAAACCCTGTAAATCAAAATGAAGTCAAGAGTAGAATCAACACGAATACAGAGAAGGGAAGGAGTGCGTATCAGTGCTGTTATAGGGCTCAGCCACTCACTCAGGAGAAAAACAGCAACCTATCCCGATGGGGTCCTTAGTTGTATCTGACTGACAGGATAAAGACAAAATCTGCACAGTTACATGCCTTAAACCATTGATTGTCCTATCTGCTAGACCCATTGAGCAAGCGTTTGCTAAAATCGGAGTGTATCAACAGTGTTCCAGCTGCAGACTGCAAAGTGCATTAGGTTGCAACTCTAATCTTGAGTCCAAGTCAATAGAGCCACTTAATCAGAGGGATGATAATTAGGGGTTGTTAGGCTACGTTGTTACTCACCCCTAGCCTGAAAGGAGCATTAGAAGTCTGAATGTTGCGGATCAGGCAACAGGATAAAGTAAGATCTTGAGTATTCTGATGAAAGCTTTCCTGAAGACTGTGGTAAAGTATCTGAATTATGGAGTATTCCCATGCTTCAGCTAAATTAAAAAGATCGAATTATCTGAATAATACAATGAAGTCTTGACCTTATTTCAGAACCTATCTTACAGTAAGCTGATACGATCACGAGATTGGTGCATCTTATGAAACTGAAGCTTGGTAACCAAAGTTATCAAGTTTCTAGTACGTTGCAACTGTGAAGTACAAGAGATTGTTAGCGATGATATCATCTCATCTGAGGAATGGCAATATCTTGATTGCCTGCAGTTAGTCAACGTACCCTTATGTTACTCGTAATAGGAAAGTGCCAGACAGGGATCAAGCTCTTACTGTGCTGTCTGCAGTATCGATGAGTATTCAAAATAGAATTTCAGCCCCAAAGACTTGGTAGTTTGATTAGTAGCAGGAAACAATAGGTGTGGGGAAAAAACAAAGTTGGAGAGACGTGAAAAATACACAACAGTAAAACAACCGACTGCCAGCCCCATGAACCGCAGGCAGCTAGCGGTGTCATTGTAGGCGTGGGGACATCAATGACTACTGAAGAGGCATTTGAAGGTGGCAGAGGGGTGGCAGGCAAGTTTTCCTCACTTAGTACATTGTTAGCTTAATATGTGTTACTACCTTTCAGTTCTGAAATCTCATTATATTCCAATTCCCTCCCCTCCATCTTCCCCATAATGGTGTTAACATTCTGGGAGTCGTGATGTAGCTGTTGGGAAGAGAGTTGTTGAAGCTTTTGAGGGACATAATAGGTAGTGTTTTATTCTTGGAGTTGGCTTGTTAACTGCATAATTTTGTTAATATTCTCAGTGATGGAAATAATATTGTTTACATTTTAATTCTTGCCTTCAGGTTTCAAAATTGAGACGAGTGTAGTACATAATAGCTGCTGTCGCACGCTTCTTGCAGATTCAGGAGAGCCATGCAATGCTGGTGTGCAATTATTCCATGTTTTTGCTGTGGCTTTGTGAGGTTTTGTATTTTACGTTTTAAACAAAAAACAAAGCTTAGAAGAGAATTCCATAGTAAAACCAAGAATCTTTTAAACAAAGGCATAGGTATGTAGAAATGGCATTTAATTGATCATTTAATTGATCATTATAGTCCCATTTAAATGGGACTATATATCAAGTAGTTTGTGATCCGTATCATCAATTGATCAGAACAGTCATAATACATTTTGAAGTATAATAATCAAGTAGTTTTGTTGCTTTATGTATTTTTTTAAAACAATTCAGATTTTGTTGTTTTGCTTTTTGGTATGTTTTATTTTACAATATTTTGTGTAACAGTTGCAGGTTCTATGATGAAAACACTTTTTCTTTAGAATACTAAGTGAAATTTTCAGAGTTTCTTTCCCACCCCTTCCTTGGAGTTTTTAATTAGTTATTAGAGTTGGGGTTTGGGAAAGACGCAACAGGGTTATAGGTGATAACTTCCAGTAAAGTAGATTTTGTGTCTGACAAGCCTGTCAGCTATGTATTCTTCATCAGTCTCCAGCAAATAAGCTTCAGTATTCATCCAGGCGAATATTAAAAAAAGACCATGCTTTCCTCTATCTACTCTGTGTTTGTAAAATATTAAAGTACGATGCATCTGACTTGCATGTAAATTAGAAAATTATCTTTGCATTTATGGAATCTGTACTGAAAAATAGTAATAAAATATACAAACTGTTTATGTTGTGTCTTCAAAAGATTTTGACAGTATGGCGTGATATGCTTTTGCTTTTTTTGTGTGTGCACTTTAGGAGTTTCTAAAGCCCTTTTATGACTGAATTTTCAGAGACTTGAGCCTATAGTAAAGTTACGGCTATTTTCATTAAATATGTTAAGACTTTTTATTTTGGGAAAACAAGATGGTATTCTAAAAGTCTTTCTATATGCTTCATAAACCTAATGTGGTAAAAAGTGTAGGTGGAATACCTCAAACTTTTTACATCTCATAAAATTTAAACCTAAAATGTCTGGTTATCACTGAATTAAAGAAAAAAGTTTCCATTTTTCTTAATTGTGAGCAGAGAGTAATGGTTTCATTTGTTACCAGTCAAGTGCAAGTAGACACACAGCTTTTCATCTGAGTATTATTTCCAAAGTGTCATTTGAGACCTCTGTTTATCATGTGAATCGAATTTCTCTCAATAGTTCCAGTCTTTTAAATTAGGTATTTGCTTCTAAGGACAAGTATATGCTTTAATCTTGTCTTTAAGCAGTTGTTGAGCCTTTTAAATGGTCCTGCAAGTTGCTGCAGTGTTGAAGAATGAAGAAAGAGAAATGTTGAGATGTTTTTTTCTGTTGGTTCAGTTTTGGGTCCATGCTGGTACTTCTAAGTGGGTTGAGTGCCTCATGTTGACAACGATGGTGCTGTAATGCTCTGGGCTGGGGTTTGGGTTTTGGGTTTTTTTTCAGTTTATGAAAACAGTTAGTGTTCCGTGGTGTAAGTTGATTTCAAGCATCTGTTTAGGTAATTTCATTCAGCTGCCTAATATCTCTTTGTGGATGTAAGTATACATAAGTATTATAGCATCTTAAAGCTCGAACCATGATTGGGGCCTCGATCTTAGATGTTTTACAATCACAAAAAATAAAACAGTGGTCTTGTCAAAGAGAGACAGAAGAGTAGCACTTACCTGTAACTAATTTGAACTTCTCAGAGGCACCAGGGAAGTGAAAAATTCAACCTTGAAACCTCTCATTTATGTTCCTTAACTTTTTGACATAGTATCGGAGGTGTTGTCAAATTTACAACAAATAATTACCTGGATAGCGATTCAACTTGGATAATGAATTTGACCTTTTTTCATTGCTGTGTGATACATCCAGATCTTCCTGTCATAGCAGATGCAGAGTCACTAGTGCCTGCATGATGTAGAAACAAAGAGTTTGGTGTATTTATTGAGAGTCCTGAAGGTAAGCTGGACCCTTGCTTTTTAAAATAGATTCCAGCTGTATCAAGAATAGAATAACTGCATGTGTATGTATAAATTAATTATAAAGCATGATGAATTTACTTGCTAATAGAATGTTACCTTATTCATTCATACAGAATTCAACTTTTCCCATTATTTTTTTTGAAAAGAATGTAAAAAAGATACAAAATGTCTTTTCTGCAGGATTAGACAATCTAAAGGAACAGAAGCTTCATACAGCCCATTTTTTCTGGTTGCTTTTTCTTCAACCTAAGCAGTGGCAGTTCTGGAACTCGGTTAGGAGAGGAAGGAATCCTTCTTGCTGGTATCTTTGTGTTGCAGACTAACAACTGTTTTGCCTCACCTTGAGGTTGAGTAGCTTTTAAACTGTTGTATGAGCAGAAAACAAGCTGGATATTCTCAACTGATGCAAGCTTTTTTTGTTGTCGTTGCTAACAGGTTACTGGAATAATAATTACTGCTCTTACCAACCTTAACTTTGGTTTTATATGGAAGTTTATATATAGTATATGTGCAGCTGGGTATTGCCTACATTTGTGTTGGTGTATGTGTTTTTATGCCCTTGAAGTCTAGAATTTCAAGACTGCTAGAACTGCTTTGAATGAGAAATGATGGGGAATTGGAGGGGTGGCTTTTTTCTTAGTTTATTTAGCAGCCAGGATGGTGTACTAAATCCCATTTCTTTATTATTTTATAACCCAAAGATTATTAGAATTAAATTCTAGCTTTTACTTATCAGTCATGAGATGGCTACATGAATGTAGGGTTAGAAAAAAGTCCTGTTTTGAGACAATCTCTAAGACAAGATGTGAAAGAAATTAATTTCATGTAAAAATAGATGTGTTCTTAAGCTGACGGTCCTAATTTGAGGTGAAATCTTAGCAAAGAGAAGCAGTTCAGAATCTTCATACAGATTAACAAGGGAAATGAATGATGCAACGTTTCCCCCCAATGAAGACGAGGCCAAAGAGCCTCAGCTCCTTTGGACCAGTTATATCTAGGGCCATTAGTGACCGCTGTGTAAGCTAAAGGAATACAGTGCAGGGAGGATCCCCTCCTGCCATCACTAATGGAGTGGAGCAGTTCACAATTCCAGTAGATCAGTGAGAGCTGTTCACACAGCTGTTCTCCCTTCCCAAATCCCAGCCAGCGCACTTCATTACACTTCCTTTGGCCACAGCTGCTCCCACAATCCTGCCTCTGCATAAAAAAGCCTGTTGAAAAATGGCATATATAGTTTTCTATGCCGAATGCAAAAATAATGTGTATCCAATAACACTGCAGTTAGTTTACGTACTTCCATACATATCTGTAATGTGCATCTGGCCTTCTCAGGCAGATCACACTTCTGCATGCAAGGAAATGCTCCTCAGGTGAGCCATTTGATGAAGGAGCAAGTTATAATTATGTACAGGTTAGTGTAACTAGCTTTGTTAGGCATTTTATAAAAGCACATCAACAAAAAGAAATGGTTTATCTCCATGCTTGAATAGCAGATGTTTAATTTATGATTTATATTTCTGGTTTTCAGATAATATTTAGCAAAGTCTGTTTTATGGTTTTAGTTTTCCGTGAAGGCTTTTGTTGAAGTGCTCCTGCAGCTGGTAGGGTCGTAGTCAGCTTCTCTTCTATCACTCATTCCTTAGGCAAGGAATTCTGCCCAAACTCCATGAGAAGCAAGTGTCTGAGCAAAGGACTGCTGACACAAAAGCTCAGTTTAAGTAAACTTTATGTATTTCTGGAGTAAATTCTTTTCACCCGGTCGTTGATCTCCTGTAGGTTTTCCAACACCTTTGTGGTGATATGGGCATGCTGACCCGGAGACACGCTGCCGCTGTGGCACTGGATCTAGAGCCTTCCAGCTATTGTAAGGAGACTCTTTGTAGGATAGTCAAGGTGTTGTGGCAAAGAAGGCACTTTAATCTTCCTTGGAAGTGAGAAGAGGTAGACCAGAAGGTTGTAGTCTGGAGAACTAGATTTGTAACAAAGGACTGCTTGCTTAAACAAGACTCAAAGTAGTGTCTTTTCTGTCTGGCTGCACTGATGTACTGTTCATGCCAAGTTTTCAGTAACTACTTACTCTTTTTTTTTTTTTACTTACTTTTCCAGCTTACTGGAATTTTGAGTGTTGTTTCCTCAAATGTTTGATTATGTAATTAATGTAATTTATAGGTGGAGAATTGTTTATTACTGAACTAAGTTGATGCTTGTATCTGTTGAATCCACTGTCTCAGTTCTGCAAACTGTGTTCTTCATTGTCCCCGTTACTGTTTATATTTCATCTTGCATTTCTCTGGCACTATGGGTGATACTGTCACTATCTTTAATACCCTTCTATTTTGTCACTTACCAACTGTCTAAACTGCTGGCTTGAAGCAACTTCTTTTACCTTTTAGTACCAGTCTCATTTCAGACTTAAAAGCCAACTCTCTGCTTCTGTCTAGTTTCATTTTCAGTCACCTTTTATTTAACAATAAATAAACAAACCATATTCTCATACATATTATCTGTATTTAACTTCCTCAAATGCATGCATTTTAAAGTTGCAAACTAATAGTGACCTGAAATGTTTTATGGAGGTAGCATTATTTGCATGAAAAAAAAAAGTATAGCATTAGTAATTTCCACACTCTGAACAACTGCAATTGATGCTTGAGATTATTTTACCTTCCCCAACAACTTGTACCATGTTTTTTTTCTTGCTAGTGAAGTTGAGTTAAACAAGAAACTTTTCCTTAATATGGTTTGAAAGAGAACATGTCATTTTGCTGCAATTGGTTGTGCGTTTGCACTAGGTCTTTATTACCAATATGAATATCCCGGTTTGATGCAATGCAGTTGTGTTTCATTGTTCTTTCCCAGACTTTTGATTTATTGCTGAAGTGTTAAAGAGGCATGAATTTGTTGGGTTTTGTTTGTGGCTATTGAGCTAATAATAATCTAGTAAGAATTGTATCGGCTGAGAGATACTTAGAAGAATGCCAGGGAAGAACTTGACATCTCAGAAACTTTCATTTGAGTGGTGGTTGCTGTTTGCCAACAAAATAGCTTATTTTTTCAAAAACTTACCTTCACCTTCACTTTACTTGTTTTCTTTTGTTTGAGCCGTCTTGTTTTTGTGCTCTAATTCCTCTTTCCGTTTAAAAAAGTCTGTCTCGGTGACTGTTTTCAAATTGTAGTGGTTTGAAAAGATTAGATTATACCTATAAGATATAGTTCAATGCTTTAGTGCAATATAATTGGGGAAATACTAAGCGACACTGACCTCATTTCCTTTAGAACAATGAAAATTAATAGTTTCACGTTTTATTAGGCTGATATTCCAGATGTAGTGTACATTTAATTAAGTGTAGTTTCCTTTTGGTTATGGTATGTGTATCTGCTTTTTGTCGCAAATTCTTTCTAGTTTTACAGTTTTCCACATGTTTTCTTTCACCATTTATGATTTTTTCAAAGCAGAGCTATAAGGATTTAAATCACTTTAGCATGCAGCAAAACAGTTCCCATTCAAACAATAAACGCCATTTTAAAAAGCCTTTAGATCTTCTGTCACTTCATAAATATAAATGTATAAAAACATTATGCAGTTGTAGTGCCCACCTGCTAATTAAATGCAGATTTCCTCAAACTTGTTTTAAAATCTGCTTATTTGTTTCAACTCTGTCTCTGTTCAGAATACATATGGCCCTTGTGAAACTAATTATGCTTATGGAGCAGCTGTTAAATTTAGTGCAACTAATTTTATCCAATATTTTACATTTTAATTGATTACCTGTGAAGAAATTAGCAAATTAACACTTATTGTGCAGTAACTGAATGGGCTTTTATGGATACTTTCAATTTTTACAAGTGGACTAAGTGTTGATGGAATAAAGACGTTTCTTAGGATTTTAGATAGGAAAGTTATTGGTTAGCCTTGATTATCTGGTGTGAGAATTTAGGGATACTGAGTGATGCCAAGCATCTGTGTGTTCTGTAACTTAGACATGAAAAGCAGATTGGAAAGTAATAGCTTTTCACAGAATTTTGGTAACATATGGGCTTATCTGGATCTAAGAACTCTTTGAAGATCTTTGAACTTGACTAAATGACTTAACCTTTGGCATGGTGGGTGGGTGTTTTGTGTGTGTTGGTTTGGGGGGAAGGGGGTGTGCAGTCTACTCTCCAGCTTGATTTATTTTTTTTTTCCCTCCAGTAGTTCTATAATTTGAACACTTTGGGACTTGCTTTAATATGAATAATTTGGATTGGTTTTATTTTTCAACATAATAAAATAAAAAAATCTTTATTCTCTGCTTGATCTGTGGACTTTCATTCTTGTTTACTGATGAATTCTTGGCAGCTCCATTTCACAAAGTTGTATCTTTATTTCCTGTTTTGTATATATTGCAAGGTATTTTAATAGTAATTCATAGTAACATACAGGTGAATTTGTTCATGCTACAAATGGAAATGTACCACTGAGTAGCAAATTCAGTATACTTTAATTTTCACTTTATGAAATTATCTTCCACTGTCAAGAGCCTATTTTGGATTTAATATAGGCCTTATGGAAGTTTGCATAAAGAGTTCTTAAAACAAATACTTCAGGATTTTGGGCTTGTAGGCAAAGAATAAAGACAGCTATCTTATTAAAATGGTAACATACTGTAAAATGAAGTTTGTGGCATTAAGTGGAGCTTTCCGTCATGCCTAAGCCTGGCACTGTGAAGGTGCAGGTAACGGCCCTCCAGTTTGAGGTCAGCCCTTGCTCATCTGCTGTTACCGAGAGGCTCTACCCCGTGAACCCAGCCTGTGCTGCTGGGGCATGACACTACTAAATACTGGATGTATTTTAAGTAATACGAAGCATCATTTTTCATGTTGGTCTTGATCTTAATTTTTTAATTACCTGCAGCCTTGGTGTACTAGAGAAAGACCAGTAGCCTTACCTGAAGTTGTCAAAGCACGATCTACATTTCTGAGGTTTCATTGTTCAAATTCTGCAGTGGACGTTAGAGACTGAATGTTTCCTCTTCCTTTAAAAGGAAGAGGCGGGGGGAGAAAACAGCATGGAAATTAAGTAGCGAAAGCTATTTGGATTGCAAAGTCAAAGACTTGAAGCTTACAATATTCCAGACTTGCTTTTAAATGTTGTCTTAATTCTGTCCTGATGTCTGCAGGATGGTATCTGTTCGTGCAGTCACTTACAGTTAGCCAGTGGTTTCAGACAAGACCAAGCTAAATGGGGAATCATGGCTTCTTCATTGAGTAGTCCTCTTGTCACCTGGTTCATTGAAGCTTGTGTTTGGTGTTGCAAAACTAGTCTTGAATGGTATTAACAGGTGGGTTTAATTAGCCTGGGATGTAAGAGAGATTGGAGCTTCCCTCAGAGCTGGAGGAAATTAGGCAGGTTTTACATATTGAAGTCTTAGAACAGTTGCATGTAGGAGGGAAAATTTAAGTGGCAGTTCGTTTTGGGAGTACTTGCCAATAAATAAAATCCCAGGAAGAGTAGTAACATCTGCCTGTATACAAACACAGCACATCCTTTTGCATACTTTGTGGGAAACTGTGCTTTTCCTTCTTTGTATTTTTTTAATGTTTTTATATAATTTCTTTGCTTTCTGAATACCTATTTTTGGCCTCTTAGTATATGGTGTTGCGTACCTTTCACTTCCTTCTTGCTAGGAATCTAATCTCTTTAGCTTCATTTATTTTTCTTAACTTTATTGCATCAATAATCTCATTTTTGTTCTCATGTTTAAAATACTTGACTTTTTTTCCCCCTTAAGATTCCATCTTACGCCTTTTTTAAAAGATAAAGTGAGTCTCTTTTTTGCTTATTCTTTTGGTCCATCTCTTCCTTAAGCTTTTCAGTTTGGGGAGGAAGAAGCCTTAGCTCATATTTTGTTTTTTGATGAATGCAGGGGAAACCTGTTTGTAGGCAAAACCCATTACCTTTTTATTTTCCTAAGTGTTTTGCAGTTCCCACTTGTCCCTATGAGACTTGCACTGCAGAGTCCGTATACATTTCAGTGCTTGTGCATTTTCATAGCCTAGTGAGGTACGGTTTTATGCATTCTAGAAGTGACGCAGCATTCACTCAGTATATCAGTATAATTGTGGCTTTTGCTTCCATCATAGCTAATCATCATTTCCTATGGCACTTCATAGAAACTGAGAGCTGTCTTAAGAGCGCACAGACTAGCAGAGATCAAGAAGATTGTGTTCTTACCTGCTTAAGCTCAGCAGTTCTTATATGGTTTATTGCTGGCTTCCTGTTAATTCCGGTTCAGTTTTAGAAGTATTGCTGGCAGAACTTATTTTATCATGTAAGATGAAATTGTTCTAGAGAATTATACTGCAAAGTTTGTTATTTTTGCTATCTTATGTCTGTTATCTTAAAGTATTTAGTCTCTGTGTTTCCTTTGTTTCATCAAAATGTGGTAAAACTGCATAATGCGTCTTAACTCATAATAAACTAAGCTGTTACTTAGATAGTTGAGCAAATATATTTTAAAATTTTCATGCCTCTACTTGTGTGAGAAGTCCCTAAGATTTTTTTCAGGCTAGCAGAAGACTTAAAAAGAGTTGAGATTCAGCTTAAATTTATTAATAAAACTGTGTGTTGTGGTTGCCTAGTGGTTTTTCTAATAGTCCTCCATTACTATGACTTTAGATAGATTGTAAAGGAGAAAGATTAATACAAGATAAGCTTTTCCAAAAATATTCATTGCTGTACAACATTGGAAACACAGTAGTTACCCCAGTTTAAAAATGATTAACAGAATCTAAGTTTCACTAGCATTCAGGAACTGAAAGGAGCATTAATGTTAGACTGTTCCTTCTTTCTTTGCCTCAGTTTTCCTTATTTAATTCACCCCTATTCATGACTGGGTATCTTTCTGTATTTCTGGAGTTGTGTTGTTTTATCTGTGCTTTATAAATACTGTTTGCAATCAGTATAAATAAATAAAATGAACTTAGCAGGCAGAGTTCGTTTTATTTGGGAGGGCTGTAGCTCTGCAGCGTTAAGGGAAAACAATGAAAAATTAAATATTTGCAAAGAACTTTGTACAATGATGGAAACCCCAGGAAAATTCATCTTTGGAGGAGGTCAGGCTATGTCTCTGTGCGGATCCATCACAGGTCAGTGTGGCTGGTGTTTACCTGGTGCTACATCAAGAGGCTGTGTTAGGATGTGCTTGTTTCTATCCCTCAGTACTCCTGTCTTGCCTGCTCTGTCCTGTACCGAGCAAATAAACCCTGGGTACATCTTAGCTACCGGAGACAATGTATAGGAGAGACTCTGCAGGTTGATTCAGGTGCAGCAGAATACACTAGATCCACTTTGCAACTTTTTTTCTGCACTGTTCCCTCTATAGATCCCCTAAAATAGGGCATCGCAGTCAGTTTGGGTCTGCAGCCCACGAAGGCAGCTGGACTTGACACCTGAACTGCCCTGAAGACCCTTCCACATGTGCTAACTTGTTATCTGAGCTAACAAGTCTGACCAAACTGAATTTGTCTCTGCATGAAGCCAATTCTGGATTGTCTGCATCTGTGCTCTGGGCTGATCTACAGCCCAGATCAACTGCTCTGATAACTGAAGGATTGACTGAACTAATGTGTCCTGCAGAGATGGCTTGTGTGGAGTAGAACTTAACATTTTTGTTAAGATCTTCACTGTAATATCCCGTTGATAGTCATCTGCCTGCCTCACCTGCGTGACTGGGAAAGGGAACACAAGCTATATCGGCTATTTTCTGTAATTGTGAAACCCAAAGGATAAACAATGATTAGGGATCACTCTAGGCTAATGAATTTTATGGGTGCAAAAGATTGCAAATGGAAGAACAGTGACAGCTTCTGTAAACAAGATGTTTATCAGTTTGTCAATGCTGTTATAAGTACATTATTACAAATTTGATGCAACAAGTGTACTTTTAGTTTTTAAAAGCTGTTTTTCTGTATATAAATTGTACCTGCCATTTGTTCTACTTAGACACGTGAACAAACAGAAATCTAAGATTTGAGCATCCAGCTAATCTGAACTGAATTTGCTGTTTTTGCACCTGTGAAAGGTAGATGTGAAATCAAGTTCAAATTTGAGTTGAGAAAATAAGCTCTCTAGCAATAAATATTTTAGATTCCTCAGTTATTTCTGTTTGAAGGACTATGCCCTAAAGTAAGGAGAAGCCTTGCATCAAATGAAGGTGATTTGTGTTGCTACAGGGCTTTTTGTTTGTTTGTTTCGTTTGGTTTTTTTACTGTTTCTGACTTTGCATCTTACCTGTAGAGTTCTCAGAAATCAAGGTTACCTTTGAATAGTAAATGTCCGTAGGGCAGTGGTCTGTAAATCTGTGCCTGCCTCATCATGATGCTCGTAAAACCAGTGTCTGTGTGCCAACCAAAAAATAGATCTAATATCCAGAATACTCTTTTAGGTCAAAACTTCCTCTACCTGAGGACTAAAGAATGGATGGATGCTTCTTAATGTGTGATGACATAATAAAAATCCATTTTGAGACAGAAAATGCTCTATAGTTCATAATATGCCACTTAAGTGGTAATTCGATCTATTGTATTAGCGCTAATAGTGTGACCGACAATAGGAGGTACTGTGTTGCAAGAGATGCCAGCTGCTGAATGAAATGTAAAACTGAGGTTCTGACCTCTGGTGCTAGTCTGAAAGCCTCGATGGCAAGAACAGGTATGTTAACCCCAGTATGCTGGACAAATTCCAGACTCAATAACAACATTCTTCCTAAATGTAATTTATAGCTTCATCTGGATGTAGTATTTTCTTTTGCTTATTCTATTGTTGAGTTTTATTAAACAGTTGTTGCCTTTTAAATTGAGTGATCTTTTGTATATGATTTTGCTTTTAAAGGCCTTTGGAGTTTTGCATTCCAAGAGGTGCTAAATTAATTTTTTATACTGTTTTAAAAAATGCCCTTCCCCCCCAACTCTCTCAGTACTTAATGAAACTTTTCAATGAGGTGCCATCAGAACTTTTATCAAGATGTAATAGAAACTAATGCAAACTTGAACTGCTGTTTTCCTAAATATTCATTGTCTATAGCTCATTGTACCATAGAAAAGATGTATTGATCCATGATAAATTATAAATTAAAATTTAGAAGATCATCTAAAAGAAATTTGGGAATAATGAAAAGCGGTTTTTTGGGTACATATAGAAACAGTCATATTGTAGTACTTCTTGATCTTTTTTCATTCAAGTATATCAGTAACAACATACATTTATTACAGAGGAATGGATAACATGATTGAGAACAGAGTATCCTATAGCCACGTAGGAGTTTGTAGCCAAGAACCAAATATGTGCACAAACCCTTGCACCTGTACGCAGTTTCTTGCATTATTGGGCCTGTAGGGTTGGCCTATTTATAGGTCTTCTGCAAAGTGTGTTTCAAATCTGAATTTGATATTAAGAAGCTGCGTGCAAGTGTCAGCTCTGCAGGCTAAAGATGGGGGGTTGGACATGTCACTTCTGGTTTTTTCTGGGTTTTGTTGGAACACAGAATCATAGGATTGTTATTACTACTACTGTATTTAATATGTAAATACAACACTTAGTAGCAACTGTAAATTCTTTGATTATTTGCTGAGCTAAATTGATCAGAACTTAAGAATTTAAAGTTTAATGTTCAAGAAAAAATTTCCTTCCTTTCCTTCTCCAATAGCTCCAAAGATTACTTTGGTAGTACCAGGTTACTTTGTTAATGGGTGAATATTACGTAGTGTGGTTTAATTTATTTTGCATTCTTCCTTCAGAGTAGAAGCAATGCTTTCTTTTTTCACTTTTCTTTTGATAAACTCTCAGGTTTTTGTTTAAAAGTATTAAAATCTTTGAAAGTGTGTTTAAAATAGTTGGACTATATAACATATCTAACATACAGTGAAAAATGTATGACTGCTAAATTTTAATACTATGGATTTTGTGTAGATCACGATCAAGACCTCGTCAACGTTCTTATAGTCGAAGTAGTGAAAGATCCACTCATAGGAGAACTCATAGCGGGTCTCGTGAAAGAGAGCGGCGTAAAGGCAGAGAGAAAGAAAAAATAAAAGAGAAGGGCAAAGGAAAAGAAAAGGAGATATATGGCACGAAGCATGGGTAAGTGAAATGACAAACAATATAACTGTAATAAAATCAGGGAACAATTTAGTGTCGTTTTACTTTTTTGTAATCAGTTTGCTTTATAGTACGTGATATATAAACTAAGTGGAAATTATTTAAAATCTTTGAATAGTGTGATTCTTAGTATTTTAAAATTCTGGAACGTGACAACATTTCAAACTAAATGATGGTTTGATTTACAATTCTTTTTTTCCCCTTGATTTGCAAATATGTTAAATAGCTTTCTTCAATTGATTAATATAAATATTTTTCCAATACATAATAACCGCAATTTAAGGAAAAAATGAGGAGTGTTGGAAAGCACAAAGACTATTTCCTACGACAAGATGGTTTTCACTGTTCACCACCCCCCCCGCCCTACGTTGTCAGAAGTTCCTATTGGGCTTCATTTGTGGCTCAAAGTACAGTTTCAGCAGAAGCACTTGCTATGGGTGAATGACGGACTGCCTTTCAAAACCTGCTGTCAACCTAATTTCTGCTTGAAACGACTTGATCTTGTTTGTACAGATTTCAGAAAAGGCAATTTATGTAATTACCTCTGCTTTATACACCTTGATCTCATGCAACCTTTACTGTGATGTTTATCTTTTCCCTGTTTATGTGATTGGTTTCAAAAAGGAAGACACTGGTGTGTCACTTCATGAATTTCTCTTTGGTGGATTCCCACTGAAACGCTAAATGGGAATTTCTAGAGTGGCATCCTCCACCCAAGTTCATGGAGGTATCTCCCAATTACCTCCCTGGTTTTATGGCTTGATGATATTAGTTATTTAGTCTCTCAGATATCATTACCTACTTGCCCATGGTTATAGCATTGATTATGTAAATATTCAAGATTAGCTATTTGCATGTTTTTTTTCTTATTTGCAATACTTTGAGTGGCGTCTTCCACTCGTTTTAAGGGATACTTCCTCATTTTACTAAAACGTGGGATATTCGTCTCTTCTTGTTGTGGATGTTTTGAGCAATCAGTAGCATTTAATATAAACAGAACCATCATAAAAAAGATGCCTTTTACCCATTTACCTGAAGTTCAAGTATATTTTGATACTTCTAGAAGACTTGAGGAGGAGCTGGGATGTTCCAGCCAAAATTGTTTTTTTTTTAATTGAAATAGAAGAGTAGGGAAAGAATTCATACTGAGCACCTAATGTGAGAGATTTTCTGGACTTCGTGTAGAAGCACGTCTTAAATCATGCTGGAGTATATAGCAGTGCTCTATTAGCATACTGCCCGGCTTTATGTCCTTTTATAACAAGGATCAATATCAGATAGCTGTAGGAAGAACACAGAAGTGCCCAGAATTTTTTTGGAAGCAAGCAATTTACCTTTATATTTTGATAACTTACAAAATTGCTTATGCTAAATTTTCAAAACAAAATGCCCTGTTTGGGTCATTTCCAAGGTAGTTAGGACAAAGAGTACAAATTGATAATAGAAATATTTTATGACATCAGTCCATTTTCCTCTGAGCTCAGGTACTGACTGATAGGCTTTGTACAGGGATTTCTTACTTGGAGCATTATTAGACTACAAAATGAAATGTACCTAGGATAATGTTGATATAATCTGTGCTTCATAAACTTTTCTGAGGGGGGACGACATGTTTTTCAGTTTAATCAAATAGTGATCAAAGTATATCTGTACAGCTTTTTCCCTTTACAGTTATTTGTCATTCTGAAGATTGAGACTGTATCAGTATCGCATTATTGTTTGTTAAAGGCTTTACAAAGCAACATGTTTGAAAACACAGAGAAGACAGAGCTCTTTGGTGCAATTGCTATTTGCAATTACTGCACAATTATGTGTCAATGGAATATCCTGTTATGGAGCCCAGTGAGAGTGAATTGGGAACCTGCAGTTTTCCTTCCTAAATGCGTACGTGTAGGAACAAAGAGGGTTAGTGTAGTTTCTCTTTGCCTTGTGTGTGCTCCAGGAAAATGAGGCCAAGAAAGATGTTTTATAGTTGTACTTCTGTATGAGGCTTCCTCAAGCCTCCCAAGCTCTCAGCTTTCTTCCTCTGTATCATTTATTTATGTATTTATTTTCTTTTTGGATGAAAAGTATGGGAAGGAAAAGACGTCCTTGGCCAAGGAAGCTTACCTGTCCTTACTTTATAGATGTATAGGAAGGAGGATGGTACAACGCAAAGTGAGTGAACCTTTTGCCTGTGTAAGTCTACTGGCTTCTGGCATTTTTTTCTTTGTTTTCTGCAGCAGCAGGGAGATTCGATCGTTCATTTGTTCTGTCTTGATGCTCGTTTCTGAGGAAAGCACCAAGATAGAATTTTTTTGTTTTCCAGTAACTGTAAGGCCTTTTGTAGTTGTCTGTGGTCAACAGAAGGTAGTAAGTTGGTTTTGCTGATATTTTTTGAGGGTACATGTTATAATTTAGGATTTTTGTCTTGTAGTGATGTCAGATGTCCTCTTGTGGGTATGGTTAGAATTATAAGTCTTGTTATAGCTTGCCTCTGCAGCCGAGTGTCTTAGCAGATTCTGCGACTGTTGCCGGTCTGCTGCAGCACAACGGTTCGCTGCCTTGGCTGGAATGTCACTGCTCACCCAATTGACTTGATGCTGGAGTAGACTAAAGCACTAAAACGATTTGCTCTGTCAGCTGTCTTGATCGGAGAGACAGTAAACAGAGATAGGTGATGCCTCCTGTGTTTTTTCTTGTTTTAAGTTGGATCCAGTTTGGACAAGAAAAAAAAAAGTATTTTATTTTTCCTCCTGGCATATTCTGCTGGAACTAACACAGTGATGGTGCTGGTTTTTCAACTTGTTCACATTTTTTTTTTTTCTCTGAAGTATGAGGAAGTCTAAATGGACACCAAAAAATGACTGTCAGGTGTACATGTGGATGTGAAATATTGAGAAGAATCTGTTGTGGATGACTCTTCAGGTGAATGAATTTCTAGATCTAGTGTTTAGATCAGCACTGAAAGTAATTATTTTACAGAGTCTTTCTAGAAATTCTAACAGCAGGGGATCTGTAGAGGGAAAAAAATAGTCCTCTGACCTCTGTATTTGGAATAGATCCTTACAGGTACTCCAAGACACATCACGGGCCAGATCTAGTTTTCGGTTTAAATTCATGTATGTTTGGAATGTATTTATTGAAAATAGCTACTTTAAAGTTATGATGAAGATCATCCTAAAGCCAGATTGTGAGAAGATGGAATATAAATTATCATGTGCTAGTTGACTTCATAGTTTTACTTTGTATAAAAGAAGGCATTTCAGTTTGTCAGCACGGCAGGTTATCTGATGTAAGTAGTCATATATTTGGGACTTGACTGTTCCTCTAAAGTGGAGAATCAAAATGCAACTTTTGCACTAATTAAGGAGCAAATGGTTTCATTTGTTTGTGGCTCATATAAACTCTGAAGATAATTTTCTTTTCTGCGCTTGGGTTTTATATGTTTGTAGATATGAGGGGAAAAGGCTTGTGTTTGGTTTTTAAATCAGGGCAACTTTAGGTTCTTCAAAGTAGATCTTGTCTTTACAGTAAACATCTCAAGAGAGATTTCAAGAGTAAAAAAATTTTGCCATAGTAATTCGGTTGTCGTCCTTTGGCATTCTCCATTTCAGTGAAGATTCTTTAAGGTTGAGCACTGAACTTCTTGAGTATTGGCGAAGTGTCAGCTGTTTCATGGAGACAGGCTGCATTACAGTCGTAGCAAAACGGCTGAACTCTTATGTTCTTACAATCTGAAATGTTTTAAGGGATGTACTATTTGTTCAGCCATTACGGAGGGAGATTGTGGTAACAGCTGCTTTGAATTTGGGTTGGGAAGCTCATTTACAGCATCTGACAGTACTTGGTGAAAAAACCTGGCCTTAAGAGCAGTCTATCAAGCTTTGAAATAGTTTTGTAGTCACTTAAAAGGTAAAGCAACGCAAATTCAGAAAGCGTCCCAGCAGCACACCCTAAATATTCATAAACAAAAAAATGATCTGTCTTTCAGATTATCAGAATTATTTCATTTCCAGTGAAAACTCTTTTCAAAATAAAGCTGACGACAAGCAGGTAGCAAGAAATGTTCTTAACTAGTTCATATTCAACGGCTGCAGTACTACTTACTTTCCTTCCATTTTGCGTAACCTGAACTAACCAGTTTGCTTTTGCTGCTTTGGTCTCCTAATCTCATAGTAGTTGTTCGAACTGTGTTCCCCCTTTTTTTTGTTTTGTATTTCTGTTGCAGTACATGGGTGAAAGAGCTTTATTGCCTGGAAGGATATAAAAAAAATGAAATCAATAGATGGTATGGCTTTTTCTGAATAACTGTTGCCAGCATTTCCAAAGTAAAAGCACTCACTTGGCCTTGCAGCCTTTTCTATTCATCCAGTCTCCCAGGCCAAGTTCCAAATCATATTTCTCTGTTTGTAGTAACAATATTGTTCTCTAGTTATGACCCAGGACTGCAGTAGTGATGTTGTGCCCATTATTGCCTTGGACCGTTACTATATACTAGAACTCTACCAGTGCTCATACTTTGTAATTAGCACGCACATGGCTGGCTGTCCTGTTCTCATGAAAGTTTAACTGACAAGTGCTATATCGAGGTGTTACCACACCTTTGTAATTTTTACAGAACACACTGTATCTATTGATATATTATGAAGTGTTATAAATAAAAAGGAATTGATGAAATAAGGACCAACATACATTTTGTGATGCATTATAATTTTGTTAACTCCGCAAAACTTTATAATGCGTAGTCGACATCTGGTGTCTAGTTCTTACCAACAAGTTTTAGTCTAGTGATTTTCTTTTATTAAATTTTTGTTTATTTGAAAAAAGCAAAACCTTAGTGTTCTTTGTTCCGCCAAAGTAGTTTATCAGGTCCTACATTTGGCTGTCCCATTTCCTGTTTTTCTTCTCTTGGTTTCATTTTTTTCCCTTGCAAAAACGAATCTTATGCGAGAGTATGCACTCTGGGCTAAAACAGAAAAATGGAGAGCATCGATCAGGAAAGGTCACTGAATAGAAAGGGAAGAGCCTTGTCTCTGCATCAAAGGAATGGGACAGGTTGGGTTTAATTTCCAATGACTTATCCAGAAGGGAGTTGCTGTTCTCATAGTAGGCCCTTGCTGTGTGGTTTTGATTGATTATGGGAAAACTAATGATAGTCCTCCTGGAAGTATAATGATGTACTTTGTCCTATGAATCTGATTTAAAAAAAAAAAAAAATTTAAAAAACCCCAAAACCTTGTTGGTTGTTTGGTAAAGCTGAATTGCACTAATTTCTAGAAAGAAACATACGCTTAAAAATAAGATTTGAACTAATGACAGTGGGGGTTTTATTACAGAATCCTTTCTTCCTATTGAAAAAGATTCTGTCCCAGCAAAATAGGAAAACAAGGTGCTAGATACAGTCTGGATTATCGATCAAATGCTAATTTATTGAAAGTACTGTATTTAGAAAAGGTAAGTTACAGGTAAGCAAAACAGCTTTCTCCTGTTAAAACAGCGCCAATATTACTTGAGCTCTGTGGTTCAAGACTGTGGTTGGAAGAGGTTCAAGCTTCAGCTCCTTCTGATCCTTTCTGGTGGGGTCTCCAGGTGCCTTAGGCTCATGTACCATTGCCCCCCTAAGATGAAACAATCTTAGCTTGCTTTTTCTGACATGCAAATGTGATGTATATGTATGGTTTTTATTCTGGCGTCCCCTTAGATAAGACTAAAGCAGGCTTCCAGCCAGTCCCAGAATGTAATTTTTATTTTATGCATGTATGGCACCTATGGGATGTTTCCTTACCACTGTCTTTTAGACTTCCTGACACACATTTTGTTTCCTTCTTTTTCCTTCATTTGTGACTTGTTTTAAGAGGTAATAAATCATGTTCACTGGAAGGCAGCAATTATTTGCTTGTAATGAAATAGAGCAACCCTTCTTCCCCTCCCATGTTTCTCTGGCTTCAAAGCTTAATACAGCGGTCCAGTTTGAAAGCTTTGTTCTTTATTGTATGGTGTATGAATTGCTAATACAGTATTAGCTAGACTATAGCCCGGGTCTTGGACGTTAGTGACCTTGTAAAAATGCATTATAGATTGTGAGGTGTTTTTTCTAAATGTTGTAAGGTGGCTTATTTGACAAGCGTATTAGCACTGCAGTTTTGTCTTATATATGCAATGAGATATTTTCTGTAGTACTTTAAAGGTATCAACATAAGTAACTGTTCTTAACGTGTATTCTTCTAAGGTGGTATTAAATCTGGGAAATAGGTACATTTTTAGTATTTCTAAAAATAATGGTACGTAGTTCTGTTAAATCATGACTTGAGGACTAGATCAAAGTGACGTACGAAACTTGTCATCAAATGCCTCGAGGCTTTGTTAAAATGGCCACGTCGTTCACAGGGAGAGCTGAGGCTGGGTTTTTGGCGGTGGATGGGGTGTGCTGTGTGGTCGTTGCGCGACATACTTCTGTCACGTTCCACAAGGTGGACCTGATGACTGCAAATCATGGCTTGCAGGCTGCTGTGAAAGCTCAGTCACTAAGGGTGTTCCTTCCACCCCCAGATCCCGCGTTTAGACCAGCAACTTTTGCATGCTAGTAGTCTTCAGATGTCAAAGTCTTCAAAACCAAATTGTTTTATAGTACTGATTTACTTGAACATGTAATTATACCACTGCAATATTTTTTCCACTAAATTTTTTGCTAATCAAAGCATTACATTCATCTTTTATTTATGCTTTTTTTTAATTCACTTGGTTTAAAACAACTTGCATACATGTTTTCATTGACCTGTATGTGTGTGCTGTTGAATTTGATGTTTAAAGTCTTGAATAGCTTAAAAACATGCAAGTTCTGGCATTCTGAGACATGCTTTTCATAAGGATCGTTGTTCATTGTTGAAGTGGGGGGAAAAAACCTACTAAAAACTTGTTAGCTTTAAATAACTTTTACTAGATTTATGGGTTTCACCCTAGCTTTCTTAGTAGTGGAATTTTGGATTACTTTTTAAAGTGTTTTTGACAATTTTTAATGGAATAAATTAAGAGCAGCTTCTCAGTTGTTATGAAAAAAGAAGTGTTGTGCCATTAATCAAACCCGACCACCATTTTAATTTCTGATACCTGATAAGGCTATTGATACATTTGTGCATTAATGGTTTCACAGCTCCTTAAATATTTTGACAGATATTACAGAGCTGAAGAGTTATTTTTTCAAATACAGTCTTCATTTTTCCTTTTAATTCCGTATGTTAGGTTTTTAAATATTTGCTGAGGTCCCTCTGTCTAGGGGACCTTTTTCAGCGGCATTTAACCAAAGCACTTGCAGAGTTTTGTTTTCTGTGCTCAGCCCTGGCAGCGTCCCAGCAGGTTCTGCTGACGGTACTTGGGTGATAAATGCCTGTTGATGAGCTTCGCGGTGCTTGGCAGAAGCCATTAGAAGTAAATTGGGAATATTGGACTTCTCAGAGTTTGACAGCAGTCAGACACTCCTGGAGCTTGTCAGGTTTTTTTTTCTCACCTCTTTCCACGCTATGCAGTAGGAAGTCATTTATGGTAATTTTCTCCTATTTGCATATAGGTTATAGAGTTCTGTGGTGCAAAGCGCGCTCAGAACTCCTTTTAAGTGTCTGTTCAGATCAAAGCAGGACTGTGTGATAGCTGTTGTCTGACACCAAGCTGTGTGGTGTTGTTTTCATTAAACATTTATCATACTTCCAATGTGACAGCAGGCAACTTTGTGCTTGGGTAACATGTTTTCATGCAAAATTTATTGAAAAAGACGAGATGTTGTAAAGAGATCTTGTTGCCTTTCACCGGTGGCGAAGGGTAAATGTTTGATTGGAAGGAACGATACTTCTAGCACGTTTTGGTTGTGCATTACACTGAAGAACTATGAAATGCTAGTCTTTTAATAGGCAAGTGAATATATTGAAAAATTGTTTATTCTGAGAAACTTTGCTTTGACAGACCACATGAACATTTTTTCATTTTGATTCTACTATATTTAATTGATAACGTACTACTTTAGAGTAAAGCACAATTGATTATTCATATTTAAGGAATATTTCATTCTTCCAGTGATGTATTTTTGTTTTGAAGCACTTCTACTGTAAACCAAACTTTTTCCAGCCTGAAATCAGAGGTTTTGCCCCTTCCCTTAATTAGGATGAAAAGGGAAAGATCTTGGATCCTTTGAGTTATACTAGTACATTTAAAGAAGTTTACCAGTAGGACACATCAAACAGTTATGATTTAGCAAGAAGTTAATTCATGTTATTGTTTAATCACTTTCAGCATTTCTGCGGCCAAGATACTCAACTTCCAAAAGACACTATGGTGCCTGCGTAACAAATTCCCTTTGCATGAATGTTCACCAGTATTTTTACTGAAAATATCTGTAATCCTACTTTTGTCATCATGTCATATTGCAGAAAATCTCCTGTTCTTTGTAACTAATGCATACTTTAGGCTTAATTGGTGCTGCCCCTTCGTGAGCACGCTGCAGGGGAGGACGCAGTGGCGGCTCCCTCCAAGTAGGTGCCCAGCAGCGCTGCGGTCCGGCAGGCTGCTTCCTTGGGCTACGGCCACCGACTTCTAGCTCCAGCAACGCTGCATGGCTGAAGGAAGCCTAAAGCTGCTTTTGCTCCTGTGTTGGGTAATGTCTGGGGGCTAGCAGGAAACCAGCGATAGGACGGGAGGAAATGGCCTCAAGTTGCACCAGGGGAGGTTTAGACTGGGCATTCGGAAAAACTTCTTCACTGGAAGAGTGGTCAGGCCTTGGAACAGGCTGCCCAGGGAAGTGGTTGAGTCCCCACCCCTGGAGGTGTTTAAAAGACGTGTAGATGAGGCGCTTAGGGACATGGTTTAGTGGGCATGGTGGTGTTGGGTTGACGGTTGGACTTGATGATCTTAGAGGTCTTTTCCAAACTTAATGATTCTATGATTCTATGAAAGGAGGAGCTCATGAAGTACATGTTCAATAGAGGTAGCCAGTACCTCCTCCTGCTGCTTGGGGTAAGCCTCTCCTTCAGAGCAGGGCCGGGGCAGTTCATCTCATCTCCGCTCTATACAGATGTGGTGCTGGCAGCTGCTGCCTCTGGTATGTTGTGAGCACTGGATCTCAGTTGCTGTCTGCAAGGCGTTTCACCTGCTGCCTGTGCTACTGCTTTTGGAGACTGAGAACAATTTTCTGTTTTTTCTGAGTGTACGAAATTAGTACATATTCTTACAAAGTTTGGTTATTAGAAAATAGTCCTGATGTGCATGGAATCCACAACTGCTGTTTATTATTGCAGTGAATAAATTTGTTAAAAAAGCTTTCCTCTATATAAAAAGGACTTTAAAAAAAAAATTCTTCTGTTTTTTTTTATTGTTGCTTTTCTGTTGCTTTCAGAGAAAGAATCTCTTTCTTCATCTGCCTCCTACCATGGTCCTAAAAAAGGGTTATGTAAGCAGGGAAAAATGAGAGGTAGGAGGTGGGTCTGCCATTGCTAATGTAATTTCCAAATGCTTTTTAACATGACACTACAGCCTGAATAGTATTGGTGATACAAGGCTGTTCTGCACAAAATTTTCATAAATCTTCGTACTTAATCCAAGAGTTGTGCTGCTGTAGCCATGACAGCTTAAGGTTATAAAAGAAGCAGAGTTGGCTGGGAAAAATAGTATCTTTCCTTTAGACCAACTGGTATAAGTAGGGAAAAATGGTCATGCTTTTAAGGACGTGAAATCTTCATCAGGTCTAACACACACTCAGCAATCATCAAGCTTAAATTCAGATCGGGAACCATTCTTCTGGGTGCAACATGTTTATGTTAATCGGTTAGACATAAGAAGGACGAGTAGCTTATCACTTCCCATACTGTCCATGGTGACAAGAGGTGCCGCTCAGAATCTGTAAAATGTTAGTGTTTATCTGATCCAATTATGCACATGCTGGTTCCAAAATATAATCTCTGTAGTTGTTGGCCTAAGGTATTTGTGTTCAATCATCTCTATTCACTTACAAATGGGATTTTGACACAGTGAAACTGATTTTGTCACTCTAAGACCTTTTCTTTAAAATCTTACATGACAAAATACATTTATCAAGTAGCAGAAATGGGCAAATACAAATTGATGTTCAGGGTACTACAACGCTTGTTTAATTTGCACTGCTCTCGGTCTCTAATTAATGAGTTATTTTTAATTATTTGGATTGTATTTAGAACTTACTTTAAAGAGGCTTACAAGGATAATATAGCAAAAGTATGTTGTGTTTATTCTGCAATTTAAGAGTTCAAAAGGAAAAATAGCATACTTCTCTTGTAAGTTTTGATTCAAAACATAATAACTAAGGATTGCTTCTGGGCTGAAACCTTGCATGCCATGTTTCAACCTTGATTATATTTTTGTTGTTGAGTTATATGCATCCTAGAATAGGTGCTTATAATAAAATTGTGACAGACCCTTATCTACAGTGGAATGAACAGTGTCACTAGTGAAAATGCCCTGTTCAAGAGTAGTAGAGTCTGTTGCCATATGTCCATATTAAACACAGTAATTAGTAGAAAAATTGTAGAACTACTTTAAAATCTGTTTAAAATTAGAGAATGCATTTTGAATGCTGAAACCAAACTACTTCAGTCCTGTGTTGGAAAATAGTTTGAGTACTTGTAGTAGAGCTTTCTTTGTTCTTTTGTCAGAGGGGAAAAATCTTTCCTTAATCCAAGTGTTTTTATTTTCAGTGTCTGGACTAAATTATGAGGACTTTATAACAGCTACAGTCACACTGCTGAGAGGTTGTTATAATAAAGTTTTAAGATGCCTGATAGTACTTATTAGTTACAGTATTTTATTTTGGTAGCTTCTTGAAGAATAGCAGATAATAAGCCTCTAAAATTTTATGAGAAGTTGAGCCCCTTTATCTGACCTGGAGTATCTTTCACTGCCAGCCAATTGCTTTGACTTCCTACGGAGTGGGCTTTCAAGGATCTTTAAGATGTATTGTCATGGCAAGGGAGTTATTTTTCCAGAAACAAAATTAAAAAAAAAAGCCCCCTCTATTTATTTATTTATGTTTACTGCTTTTACCTTTCTTTCTGTCTCTTGTTATCTTTTTTTTTTCTTTTTTCCCCCCAGCAATGTTTGTGCCTGACTTTGCTGTTATTCTGGTTACAAGGGTTTGCTTAAACTACTTGGGGAGCACACACTGATTGAGTTACACTTTCTTTGACATTTAATTTCGAAGAGTATTTCGGCCTTCTGCTCTGCAGCATTGGTTTTCCAGAAGCAGACCTGTGTCAGCCGTATCTCCTGTAGCACGGAGGAGCAGTGGTGGGTGCTCACGCAAGTGTGGTCCTCAGCGTTTTGATATGAAAGTTCCTTGGATGGAAGCTGATTACCTTCATTCTCTAGCAGTTAACTAGTTTTCACCCTTGAAATGTTCAATTTTGTTGACCAGTTTATTTGTAGTTTTTCCTTGAAAGAAATCTAGTCTCCTTTTACCCGACATAAGAAAAGAAGCTGGTGAGTGCCACTCACTTTAACCCTCATTCACGTTCCTCGGTTTCTTCCACTTACGATCACTCTGCTTGTGTTAGCAAGCGACTATGCAGTCTGCCAGCACTGCAGATTCTCGATGGGAAGCAGGGATGCCTTACCACGACTTGTATGAAAATTCCCTTAAGATAAGCTGTAGGTAGGAGAGTTGTAATGTAATGCTGTATGTAAGGGGAAAAAAAAAAAATCTTTTTTTCTCAGAGTTTAAAAGGGAGCAATGCATGGAAGAAAAAAGTTGAGTAAATGTGACTACATGGTAGCTCACCTTTTCCTGAAACGTCTTTTTTGTGTCATTAAATAATTACTAACTATTGTAATTAGTAAGAATAACTTTTAATGTTTATAACCTCTGAATCTGAAGGGATTAATGACATTGTGTTATTTTTGTTATCAGGAAGTGTCTCAGTAGATACTCCACCCTTTCCAGAGCTAAGTGTCAGCACATAGTGCAAGAGGCTGATGTACTATGGTGCTTCCCCACAGAGTATCCCAGTAAGAACAATCACTAGTTCCTATTTGTGTTGTTTTGTATCATAAACATTCATGAAGAGAAGAACTGAAAACATAATTAAAATGGAAGCATAGTAGAATTCTAGTATGATCAAACACTAACAAAATCCAGCTGGCCAGCATGTGGGATTCAGACTATTCTTTTTTAAAACATTTATCTCTGTTAATTCCAGAAAGACTCAAAATGTAGAAATGTGAAGTACAACATAACTTATGGTAGGAAACCTTCTGCAGTTGATTATTTTGTTATTTTGAACTGGAGAATTGACTATATGGAAAATATTTCAATTTCTTTATAAAAAAACAAAACTAAATTACTTCGGCATTTTTTTTCCTTAGTCAGAGTTCTATAATAAAAGTTAAATAAGTTTTTGAAATTATGAAGAAAGAGTACCATTATTTCAGATCCCTGCCTTACCCCTCCCCATGTTTTCCAATCCTGTATAGAAGAACTTTTATATTATGCTACCTCATGGGGTGCAGGTCTTAATCACTTCCATAGTGTAAGGTAAAAAGATTGCACTTTTGATACTTTTCTTCCAGAAAGAATTGAAGTCTGAGGCATCTCACTGAAAAGGAATAATTTAAATTTTGGTTTTTTTATATTACTTCTTCCTCAAATCTTAGATATACATTCTGCCCTAAAGGATAATTTCATATGCCTTCACTATGTTGACACAATTTTTATCACCATATTTTAAAGCTGCAGTAATAAAAGCAGATGTGACCTGTGCTGCTTTAACGCTTGTTGTAGAGCAAAGATCAGTATTCTTAACCATTTTTATAAAAATTTCTTAAACTTCCATATTTTGTTTGGACTTCTGTAGTGAGAATCTCAAGGGGGAGAGCAAATGGGGACAGATCTTCTGGACAGATGTCCTGGTGCTCTTTAATCTCTTTTAAACACAGAAGTGAAATCATGTGGATAAATATTTTAGTAGTGGTTGATCTTGTAGCAATGCATCGCAACAGTTCTTTCATTGAGGATTCTGTGGCAAAAGACAGTGAGACCTTGCATGTGAGTGAAGAATGTAGAAGAAATTGTCTAAACACTCAGGTGGTATGGGTTATGATGTAGCATTTTGGAAAAGTTGTCCATCAAATGATTGCTAGTTTTTTTTTAATACAAAAGGTGTATCTCTAGTCATTACAATTTTGTCTTTATATTTTTAAAGTTTATTCCTTCAGTAGTTGAATGATGGTTGTCTTGCTCACTCTATAGGCAGAAGGGGCATTTTTATGTGCTACAAGATGATGTTTGGACAGCAATACCACATTATGGCTTTTCTCAGCCTTTCATGAAGTGGACGTGTTTACTAACGTTTATCTCTCAGAACCCTACGCATTCCAAAGTGATGCTAAACTTCATGGACGCAAAGAAAACCTGGTGTTTGCATTGGCTGAGATCTGCTTGCACATCTGAGAGTGGAACAAAATGGGAGAGCAGTTTTTGTCCAGGAACTATGGAAGTAGATGACGGATTTGTCAGGAAGCCTATTCGTTCTCATACCCATACTGGAGGTTTTCAGTGACAGGGGTCCTCATGCTGCCTCACGAGTTCTCTTAATAGAATTCTGATCTAGAAATGTATAGATAGCACATGCTTAGTCCTCATTCACAGGTTTACAGCTGATTAAATGTTGCTATCATGAAGATCATGCATTAGAGTGGTTTTGCAGTTATTACACATAGCAAAATGCTTATAGCGTGGTACCTGCTGATTATAAATACTTCGTATTACTGCAGGCAGAATCCAAATATATAGGTAACTAAAGAAGTTACCTTGTACTCATGGTGGTTCTTTCAGGTGTGTTGTATGCAGATAGATTTCATAACTTGCCCTTTCAGAATTCTTGTTTTCTGATGGAAAAGGAATTGAGTAGTTTGGATTCCTTCCATCCAGATGCTCAAGAGAAAGATTCATGAGAGTATCCAGGACGCAGGGTGCTGATGGTACATAGAAGCATTTTAAGGGTGCTAGAAAAATGAGTTGATTAGCTTTGCCGGCAAAAAATGTTCAGGGTTTGGAAAACGGAAGGAAGCAGCTGAAAGGCCAAATGAGGACAATTTCCTCTACGGTAAGTCAGCCAAAGGGTAATGGGGAGCAGAGTAAGAGTTTGCCCCTGAAAAGGACAGAGATGTCCATATGCCCAGAGTAGCTCTAGGGTCACTTGCCTTTGACCTAGATTTGTTGCTATTGTCGTCTGAGCTGTGTTGGCCTTGTTTTTCTTTTGTTTGCTAAAAATCCCCTTTTAAGACTAAAAAGGATGGCCATTTATTTAAAGGGCTGTGACATTGAGACAGCAGCATATGGTATAATTTCTTTCACTACCAGACGGCTGTAAAAAAAAAACAGTGTGGATAGTACACGTGCATGACCTGTGGAGCACAACTGTACAGAAGATGTCAGAGAACCACTGAGTCTAGAAAGTAAATAGTTTTTACCCACAGAGTAACCGTTGCAGTTTCATTCACTGAGTACTTCTTGTACTAAGTACAAAAATACACGTTTTGTGTTCAAGTTCTGCAGTTCAGACTATCAGTTAGAGATGCTTGTTAAATTGGCTTCCCTGCTAAATTCATGTACTATGCTGAGGGAATTATAGTTCTCCATATTTACAGAAATAGGTTTTGGAATGCATTTGAAGGCAGTATCTTCAAAGACACACATTCTTTTAAGCTGTTTAAAATTTTCAAAACTATCCGGTCCTTAAAACTGCCAACCATCATGATTGTCCTTTTATAACTACATAATTTGCATTATCTTGGGTTTTTAAATTGAATAATTCCTTAAATACAGAGTATTCTTTCAGAAAG
>NW_009205040.1:52867-57275 GCF_000690835.1 Fulmarus glacialis
TTTTTTTTTTTTTTACCAAGACACCTTGCACTTTGGGAGCAGCTGACTATTCTTTTAATGGCCTCTCTTAATCTGTGCATGAGGAATCCAAACTGAATGATACGGAGCTGTGAAAATCCAGTTAGTGTGAGCTGTAATCTCTTTACTGGGTTTAAGTAGTTAGAGTGGCATTCAGACACCCTGCAGATACTGAACTGCAGAGATACAGTAATCACCTACCCCACCTTGCACTTTGGGAGCAGCTGACTATTCTTTTAATGGCCTCTCTTAATCTGTGCATGAGGAATCCAAACTGAATGATACGGAGCTGTGAAAATCCAGTTAGTGTGAGCTGTAATCTCTTTACTGGGTTTAAGTAGTTAGAGTGGCATTCAGACACCCTGCAGATACTGAACTGCAGAGATACAGTAATCACCTACCCATGTACCCAGTGTCTTGCTATCATGGAACTAAAGCAGAGGAGTCCCTAGCAGTCACGTAGGTAAAAACCAAAACAAACACCCCAAACACTGCCTCCTCTCAGCAAGCAAACACGAGGCAAGTAAAAAAAAAACCATCCAAAGGACATGCTACTGTAGAGTAAAATTTAATTTCACATTAAAATATTAAACTCTCTCTGTTTCACCTTGTTTTTTTGGATAAAGAATGCTTTTTCTGGAATGGAACTTACCTGCTATGGACATTATAAAACATCTGCTTCTTTTGATTAGGAAGGGAAGGAAAAACATCTTTGAACAGAGTATTTCTAATACCAATCTAGTTTTGGACCTTTCTATTGTTATTTGGAATTACAAAAGAATATGAAAAACTTAAGTGAAGTTATCTAAATTGTTGAATGAAGCAAAAGAATTTGGGAACATTAACGTAGTAACAGTTTTTGGTAAAGAAATTCTTTAATGAATGTATCAAAAGAAACTATTTGCGTGATTAAAGATTGCTTTATAAAAAGGCAGAAGACAAACCTGTTGTAGATTTTAACACATATATTTGCACAGGTCTGTTATGTATGTTCAGAAAGCTGGAAACCAGGCTGTGGTTTCATCCTCGGCATCTCCTGGTTCTGCGCCGGGCAGGATGCTCTCAGTAGTAGTGGTAGTCCCTTCCCTTCCCTGTCCTTCCTCCTCTTGTGACCCCACGCTGGGTGTGTAGACAGAGTTGCGTTTGGAGATCTGTTTGGTCTTTTTGTTACTGTAGAAGTTTTAGCCACAGTTACTGAGTAAAATAGCGGAAGAACTAAAAATACAGGTGAATCTGTAGATAAATGAATGCTGTAATTCTACAGAATGTTTTTTAGTTCAAGGCAGAGCTTGTGGCCCATTAAACATTAAGTCTGTGGTACTAAGGAGACCTGAGGGTTACAGGGTTACGTTTTAGTCAGTTCAAACCTATTTTTTTTAAATGCTAATTCTTTGCATTATTGTTTCTCCTATCCTGCAAACAAAATGGGAGTGCTCAAACATTTGGATACTTCTGTTTCATTCATTGTCATTATTTGTCTGCTGCTGTAGGAGATGGCATTAAGAAGCAGCTACCTGAGGAGGGAAAAGGCCTAAAACATCAGGCAGTTCTGATCCCTTGCAATTAAGACAAGAAGCATAAAAGTGTCATGAGCTAACTCTCTGCTTGCATATATTCCAGCAGATGCCAACGGCAACCTGTCCTTGGTGGGTGTCTTTCTGTCAGATCCAGGGCAGTCTAGGGCCGGTGGGGTAATCTTCACTGCATAGGTTTAATTAGGCACCGCTAAGGAAGCAAGCTGAACAGTTTTTCTACTTCAACACCATTTCATTAGAATAATTTTCCATTGAAGTGGGAAGGTTCTCAGATCTTCCCATGGAGAAGATTGCCCAACCCAAATCTTCCATTCTGAGCATATCTGAGCCTGATTCCCATAGGAGAGTTCAGAATATAGCGGGTGCACATGCTCTTCATGTCTCATCTCTATTCACAGCATCTGATCCAATCTTGGAATAAAACATCTTCAGTTCTGCAGCAGAATCCGCCAGCACGTAGAGTGTAGTATCTCCAGCCTGCACCACATTTTATTGTGACAACAATACTTCAGCATTGTGTTGGTTTTATTCCCTTTTTTTCATAGATTATGGCAACCGCAGTGGTAACCTAATGAATTGAAGTTTTTCTGGAGGAAAAGTATGGGAATCATTTCCACTTCAGGCATCAATTTTTACATTATTTATGGCATCAAAAGCAACATCTTTAAAAATCCATGAAGGACAAGACTGGCAAATGCTTTGAGTGACTTTCAGGGTAGAAACGGGGAGACCCAGAGAAGGCATGTTAGATGTGCTGGTGATTCTCCTGGATTCTGACTTGCTCCTCATCTGCTGCCAGCAGCTGAAGTTCTTGTAAGACAAGGCCATTTAATGGTGAATTATGTTGGGAATGATTTTTTCCTGGACTGAAATTGAAAAAGCAAGATCAGTCCATTCTCTCAAAATGGATTAAGGAATTGATCAGGAAGGTCTGACTTTGCTGCTCAGATCAGAATCTTTTGAGGCTGCTTAATGGGATCATGCTGTGTCACAAAGGGAAAAGGTTTTTTCCATTGATTCTTGTCAGGTGGGCATTGCTCTGTGCTTTGAAAAATATTAAAGAAATACACACAATGGATTTATAGGAAAGCGTTTAGCAGAGTGTGATGGGGAATGCTTCCTATGCCTCTGCGGGGGCAGGAGGAGTGAGAAGGCTTCATACGTCTGTCTCTACCATCTCCCTTTTTCCTTTCTATTTCCTCCTTTTCTCCTCCTCGTATGCGCACGAAAATCCTCTCCTCTTTTGGTAGCCATGTAAGGAGAGGATAATTTACTTTGAGCCCACAGAGAGGGGTGTGAAGGTGGCTGGTGCCTTGGGAGGCTCTGCGAGTCCCTGGGACGGTACCAGGGGCTGGAGCAGACAGCGGGGTTTGGCGTGCCTGCCGCTGCGCCCAGGCAGTCAGGGAGGGGAAGGGGGAACTGGGCTAGCACAGAAAAAGAGGGGGATTTTTTTTATTTTTTAAATTATAAAATTTTGGCAGTAAGTAGTTGTCAGCCACTAACAATATTTATACTGTGGATCATCCACTGACAACGAATGGCTCAGGAAGAATCTGAGCAATTGTCTGTAAAAGAACCTGGATGTTCTTCACAACAAGAATCTTGGTTTTGTACTGTACTGGAGACACAGACCTGCTGAGCTGTCAGTCAGTCACAGTGGTTCAGCTGTGTGCAATTGTTTAATTTATCTCTTTATTTTTTTAGGAATTCCGATGTGAAAGTAAAACCCTTTATTTACTGACCATGTTAAACGGTGTTTAAAAAACCTCATATGGCACAATCTCTGTATGAAATTTTAGATGATGTTATAGCATTAGTTTCTACTGGGAGTTTATTTATGGCAGATCCTCTGTAAGTCAGGAGCATGAAGATGGAGGAGGAGGTAGGGGCTTATATGTAGTGGAAGACATTAAATCTTATTTAAAAGGTCAGGCTGTGTTTTGTATAGGGGAGGACAAAAGATTAAAATCCACCAATTAATTTGTTTAAAAAACCAAAACAAGCTCTAGGCCCCAGAGTTTGTTGAAAGCTATTTCCATTAACTTTAAAGGTTATAAAATAGATCTCTCCTCTTGAGAAATAGCTGTACCGATAGTAATTGGAAACATTGGAGATTTTGCTTGCTTATTTTCAATAAAGTACAGATTAAAGCACAATTCATAAATTAAAAAAAAAAATCACAGAAGAGCCATGTTGAACGTTCCATATTGCAGCATGTTAAGAACTTCAAACTGCTTTTCTCTTCCCACCAACTCTTCTCAGTTGTTTTTCCCTTTCCATTATGTACAAGGCTGGACTGACATATTTTAGCTTTCATTGCTGCATTTAAACTCTCACTGTTTGGCAGCTTTTCCTTGCAGGGCAGTTTACCTTTCATTTTTCAGTGGTGGGCATGATACACAGAGGAAGGAAAGCAGAAAAGAATACAGGTAATGAGAAATTCTGTGTTCCATCCTACTTATCTTCTTGGGTGTCCATAAGTAACTTACTACTTTTTCTATTTTAATTAGTATGCTACTTTTGTCTTTCTTTTTTTTTAAGCATTCAGGCTATAATAACTCAGTGAATTGATGTTAGATGTTTAGATTGAGGTGTTAAATGCTTGAAATTTTATATACTTGCGGTTATTATTTTTGAAAATTACACTCCACGCTGTCTTAGTAATATATTCTGAATAATGGACATGCATTTTTTTAGGTTATACATCTCACCTTCCTTATGAGAGAGAAATTTTCTTCTGAAAAAGTTTCCTAGGTTTTGATAAATTTAACGTAAAATTATCACTAATCTGATCCTAAGAGTTAAGCACTTTAAGAATTAAAATTGAGTAGTATATCTACACTGCTCCCTGCTGA
>NW_009205040.1:57306-71615 GCF_000690835.1 Fulmarus glacialis
CACCCTATGGGTTTGCAAACATTTTTGAAGATGGTCAGGTTATTCAATCCAAAGTAGGCCTCAACTGCTGATAATATATTTTTAATGAAGTTATGTATTGAAGTTATATTAGGTCAGCATCTGAAAACTGAAAAATATCAAAAACGATTAAAAGTGACAATCCCACGTTTCTCGATACTGTCACCATATGTGATATCCCTAGTGGCCTCTTTTCGCCTACCTCCAGAAAGCACTGCTTATCCCAAGCTTATCCAACTTGCACTATAACTCAAAATTTTAAGTGATTTGAAGTGAAATATTATGAAACAGGTGAGATGTGGGTGCGTCACAGGAGGGAAGATGCTGTGAATTCGTGGGGATGAGTTTCGTGCCAGAGGTCCTTTGCCCGCGCTGGTGTGGGCGTTGGGGGATACTGGAACAGGTATGGTGCAACGGCCAGAGATGTCTTTCAAATACGATGGATTTATCTCGAGATATTTATCTTGAGAGATGTGGTGAGTAGTTATGGTTTGGATCTGCGGTGTTGCAGCCCTGGCTCCCGTTCTTTGCTTTCTGCTGACCTCCGCTAACCTTTCCGTGAGGTGTTTAGTCAAATGGGTTGTCAGTGCGTACGTGACTCCTCCTAAAACGGGGTCTGGGGCTGCCAGGTGTGGCGAGGTGCCTGGGGAAGCAAACCAGCCAGCAGCAGGGAGGCTTGAACCCGTAGGATGAAACCCAAACCCCTCTGGGTGAGCAGGAGGCATGCCCTCGACCGCCGGGAGCGGCAGGCTTCACCCCTCCTTGCTGGAGGGTTCGTTAGGCTCTTTGGGGTGTTTGTGAGACCGAAGGAATTTTTGCTGTGAACAGTCCCGTTACGACGGATGTTATTTGCTTGCTCTCTCTTCCTTTTCTGTACTGCAAGTTTCTGTACAGAAAAACCCCACGCTTGTGTAACTGGTAGTTGTATTAGCAAATGGAAAAGATTCTGAATTACTATAGGTGGTTTTTTTTTTTGAGAAGGCAAAGCAGTCCAATGGGAAACTTCAAAAACAACTAGAAAGGGGCAGGAGCAATTTTTCATGATGACTGTTTTCTCATTATCAAATCATTTTTATCAACTGTTTTTATCCAACCCATGGAAAACATTTATAGAGAATGCAATGTGTAATTTTTCTGCAATTTAATGAGAATTTTATGGAATTAAGTTAAAATAAGATTCTTCATAAACAGATTTTCTCACAAGTTCAAATAACCTGAGTAGAAAACTAATCATTGTCTTTCATGATTGCTTTCCCCATTTATATATGTATTTGGTTGGTTATTTTTAGGCAAACACATAGAGCTTTGTAGTCTTTGTTTTTAAAGAAGTAGTAAGAGTCAGATAAGATTTTGCATTTTCAAAAGGCCGCTCAAATGTACAAAATCCCATAAAGAAATTGTTAAATTTTTTTTTTTTTTTCTTTTCAGAGAAAGAGAAATGTCAGGGACCGTAGGTAGGGTCATGTGTCAGAAGTGTTATGAGGAAGCACATACCCCTAGTTTCTGCATTGCTGCTTGGACCGTTAAGTAGTACAGTTTCAAGGTGACCGTATCTTGAACCTTTATTAGGAAAAATGAGTTCATGAAATCACAAATTGTTGAAAGGCATGGGTATAATTAATAGTTACAAGTAAAAAGCCTTAGTGCATAGGTGAAAATCTAGGATGAATTTTGTTTCATGTTTGCTGCATAGAAGAGGTTCCCACGATGTTCAGTTCATTTGACGTCATGGTAGCTTTTCTTGGTGGGGTGACCGAGGAGAAGACAGTGCCCTGCTGCTTCTGACTCAGACGTGGAAGGAGCAGAAAACTGGGAAGAGTAGCAGTGATTCTTCAATGGGAAATAAAGCCCAAAGAGGCAATGCAGAGATTGCATTGTAGTCTGCTTTATCTTGAATATAGTATTGCTGATAGGGAGTGTTTAATCACAGTATAGACAGTATTTTTAAAAATATATTACCTTTCAGTGATTTTCAAGGTGCTATCCAAATGTCTTTTAAACAATTCTGAAAATTTTACTCCAATCATGAGTGAGTCGCACCTGACTTGGATAAATGATCCTTCCAGTTCTGTGATTGCATAGCCTGCTAATAAAAGCATACTATAGGGGAATACTTCTTCTTTGGTTACAAAAGCATGCTAAACACATTCACAGACGGGTAATATGTATGGAAATACTTTTTTTTTTTTTTTTAAGTCAGCATGGGAATAGACATTTTGTGAACATACGATCTAATTTTAGTGTGGCAGTTTTCACACATGATACCAGTGATACTTATTTCTGTCAGGAGAAATAAAGTTTTTAATTTTATATGCAACATTATGCTTTCTTTTTCCTGGTCTGCCTTTAATCTAGTACTGTGTTTATGTAATGCAATAGAAATGTTGCTAACATGATTATACTTTTATGTCTTATTAGCTCAAATACTGAGTACAATAAAATGGAAAACTGTTTAAATTTTATGTTTAAGTGCTTGAGATAAGAGTTCTTGTAAATGAAATGTGATTACATTTCTGTAATAGATCTTCTCTGTCTGTTAGTACTTTGTTTAGCTATGTAATTCTATTGGGATTGCTGTTTCTAAGTTTGATGTATTTATTTATTTAATTTTTTTTTAGGAATAGCCATGTAAAATACTCAGTGTTACACACAAATAAACAATGAACACAAATCTATTGAAAACTCAGTGTTTCCTGTCTGAAAAAGAAAATCATTGCTAGATAGTTTTCTGTGTGATAACCAATTTGAATTAAACATAATTCCCTAACATCACCTTGAATTTCCATCTGTGTAACCCTGATGTTCTTAAGCATTTTGCATTTACCTAATGCTCTGGGCTATTTTCACTTAGCATGGATGGAAAACTGTGACTATCTTAAAACTGTAGATGATATGAATAACAATTGTTTGCTGATCTTACCCTGTATCTCCCTGGATAACCTGCAGTCTGCAAAGGCTGAGTAAGTGGCAGATAGCTTTTGTCATCTCTTATCCGGGCTGTACACTTGTAAGGAAGAGCAGGGATAATCGCCTAAATCTAATTAGGGGTTAAAAGAGGCCATGACTGTGATGTGGCAGTGAGACACCTTACTGTATCAATCCTGTTTGCATTAGAAAAATAAGGTTGTCATATTGATTATTCAAATTAGTTTATATTGGCCATGGCTCAACGGCTTGTATTGCAGCTGAAGCACTTGAAGGTCCCAGCTTTTCAGAGAAGACCTATGCTTATAGCATATATTATGTGGTGTCTTGTTTGCTAATTTAAGGGTTTTAAAACTAAGACTAAGAGAGTTTTATTGTGAGAATTAAGGGTTTAGGTGACCATCAGAAAATGAAGTTGAGCTTTCATGTGTGATACTTGTGATTGCTGAAAGCTATTAAATGAAGGCCAGTGAATTTGCTTTAGATCTTTTATGGAAAAATAAGTATTGGAGTTAACAGATCTTGCAGTATGATGTTTGTGCACTAATTGATGCTTAGTTCAAAGTCAAATGGGGCTAAAAAGAGTAAAGTAATTGCATTCAGATCAATTCCACATTCAAGAGAGAGTGAATTCCCTTGGCTATGACTTTGGGGTCTATATTTTAATTTAAAAAAAAAAAAAAAAAAAATCTACCTGGTGCTGGGCTATTATAAGTATTCTCAAATATTTCTCAGCACTTGCCTTTTTGTCATTCAACAATCACATCTGCTGACATCCTGCAAGTGTATAGATGCTCTAGAGAGTGCTAATTTCAGCCTTCCTCGTTACTGTAGTCATGATGAATGACGTAAGTGCCGTACATAGAATGGGCAAAAGGAAAGCCTTTAAGAAGACAGATTTTTTTTTTTTGTGCTTTTGTAGTACACCAAGAAATATGTGCTAGGCTATGTCGTATGTACAAAGACTGGACATTTTAGATATTTTTTTCTGTTGGTTTGTGTAACTTCCATCATTACAGATGTACAAGAAAAAGAGTCCACCTTAAATCCCAGATATCAGGCAGAGTTTGCAAATCTTTCTCTGTGGTTGAAATGATTTCACCCATCAGTTTGAACATTTTTGTTTACCCTAGGTGTTGGTTATGCTGTGTTTCTTTCTACTGCTGGGCAAAAAAATACGCATAGCTAACTAAACTCTTTCGCTCAATTGCATGTAGGTACAAGGTTTTCAACTTTATTTTTAAATTTCTTCAGTTGATTCTTCCAGTTTCTTCCATTGTCTGCTGTTGGTACTGGTGTAAGAGTTACCCATCCAAATGCTAACCTTGCAGGCTGACCTCGTTGACTGAAAGCCACAATGACCAGAGGAAGGAGATCTATATCTATATCTATATTAAAAAATGTTATATATTGTTTGCTTACGGTGTTAGAACAGCATCTTGACCCGTTTTGAATGACTGAAAATTATTATGCGCAAATGTTCACATAACTTTCCAATATCTTGCTTGAACAGCAAGTTAAGTAGGTGGCTTATCCTGTCATGCCATTGTGTAAAAGGCCACTCGGTCCTGACCATTGTTACATGAGTGTGTTTGATTGCTTGGAACGGTTCCAGTTCCAGTTTCTGGGGACACTGGTTTCTGGCACTTCTTTGCAAGACATAGTAATTTGGTATATTGTGATTATAACTTTCAGCCAAAACTGAAAATCTAGGAAAAGAGCCAGTATACTAGATTTTTTTTCAGCAATATCAGTATGCTATTTCTGTAGATCAGTCCATCAGTCTGCACAGTCATTCTGTATTCTGAATTTGTTACATTCTTTTTTCTTAAGTCTGACTTCAGTCTCTTTCAGAGCACAGATACTCCAATGTTCTCTACCATGGTCTTCTAGCAGTAGTTAGCAAAGTATTCACGTTACTCTATTTAACATCAGTAAGACTGTCTGGAATACATTTCTTAAAAAGAGCGAAATAAGACAAATATGAAAAGTATTGTAATAAAGTAGAGAAAAATCCTTAGTTCTGGTAGCATTATAGAGAGGCAAAATTTTCTGTTAGCAAAGGGGTAGCTCACTCTAGTGTCTGCTCCTCCTTTGAAAGAATATAAAAGCTTGATTCACACACAAGAGTGACTAACTCTGGGATGGTTGAGGCTGCCACCCTGAACTGTCTGCCTTAATTTGCTGTAAAAATTAACGTTTTAATGAACCCGGCACCACTTTTGGCTTGTCTTAGAGCATCGGTCTGTAATGGTTCAGGAAGTCCTTCATGAGCAGCCTAGGTAGGCGAGTGCTGGAGGGGATGTGTGATCAGATAAAGTCATTTCCGTTGCAGAGTTCGTTGTCTTGTGTCAATACAAAGTCTGTCGAGGGAGGTCTGTGTAGGTTCAGCATGTCTCCTGTCCTAAATGATGTTAACTGAGGTGAATTGAAATGGGTACAGCTAAAAATATAGGGATTAAGGTAACTTTTATGGACTAATAGGCATCTAGCTCCAACTTACTTCTCCAGAGAAGACCAAAGAACAGTGCTGCTGAGAACTTAAAGTAGGCTTTGTGATGTGTGGCTACAATTTGTTAGTTAGGCTTGTAACTTGATACAGGTGGTTGTTGGATATTTGCTGGGTTTTTTGCAGGTTAGAAATCTTTTTCACCAGAAGTGCTTGCTCAGTCATCAGCTTGATCATCCACATTTCCAGGTCTTTTTGTATGGTGTGTGAATCCTCTAGAAATCGCTACTGTTGAAGGATCTGGCCTCTTATTTGTTCAAAAGATGTTTTTGTAGAATGTTTCACTTCTAATATTTGCAGGTACAATAGGAAGTGCTGGTTTTAATCTTCAAGCTCCAAAATGCTTAAGATCCAAGTTTCCTTGGAGCCTGCCATGTTTATGGTTTGTTTTTGGTTTTTTTTTTCAGGAATCTCTTGGCTTCATATTAGAAAAATAATCTTTGAGGGAAATCTTGGCTGTAGAACGAGACATGTTTTATATTTTTGTCTTTTCTTCTAATTTTGGTCCACTTGGTGGTAAATCAGTAGTGTGCAAAACTAACTATTTTAATTTCATTGAAGGAATGCCAAAATACAAAATGCCTAGCAAGATTTCTGGTCCAGACTTTGGCTGGCCGCTTCTCGGCAGTTTGCTCCGTCTTGCAAAGCCAGTACCGCTCTGTATTTTCACTGGAGACTTTCTCTATGAAGTGCTGGGAGTGCTAAATGCCAAATAAAATAGATTATGTTAGTCTTTCATGGTAGTAAAAGGTTAAAAGCGTATTAATGAAAGCAAGCATTTTGGAGAATAAAATGAATAAGACCAATGTGATGTGGTAAGAACAGTAGACTTAACAATTAAAGAACATATGAAGGCTTAAGGAGGTTTTGGTGTAAATCAATCAGCATGAAGTCTTTAGATGGCATTACTCGATGGGGTTTTTGTGGGATGTAAAATTTTCTACAAAAAATATAAGTTGTGATTTACTGGAACTTGCAGATCTTTTCTTGTTTACTTAACTCACGCTAATGTTTGGGACATCAAATTCTAAACAGTATCAGTGTTTTCAGCACAGGCATAGCAATGTCCTGAATACATCTATTGCTTCTGAAGTTTCTCTCTGAGAAGTAGGTGTGTAATAAACACAAGACCAAAAGCAATTTTAGCATTGATTAATGTTCTCAAATAATAACAGACTTGTAAATTATATAGTCAGAGGCCATTACAAGTGCTGGAGAAAGAAATAACAAACAAGCAAGATACAGACCTATTAGTGTTAGTTGTCTAGTGCTGCTGTTGAATTAGTGGAGAGGTAATTGCTCCTGGAATCAAGAGAACTATTAGCCTTGTCAGATAATTTAAGGAAATTAGCCTGTTCTCTACAATCTCGATGTAGCTTTATTAGGTACAAATCCAGTGTGACTAGGTCCAAGTGTGACAGATTTTTTTTTTTTTTTTGACAACTCTGAAGGTCTTTATTCTTGAATACTGAAATATTATCATCAAGATACACTACAAGTTCTGATCTTTGCTATTACATGTATTTAAAAGCGCTTTTAATCAGTCATCGGTGTTTGATGATTTGTTAGCATACAGGTAGCCAGCATTGTTTTGGACTGAATGCCGTAAAAACAAAGGTGAAGTGGGAACTGCTGTAAATGGGATCGCTTTAGTGATCTCTATCGAGCTGCTCCTGTTCCAGATCTTCTTCTTCATGAGCTTCAATTAGCTGGTTTTGGTTTGGTTTGGTTTTTTCTAACCTTTCCATTAATTTTAAAGCACTTTCAGGTTATTTTTGTCACTGTTAGGCTTGGGTTTGGTCAGATATGTTTGAGGTTTGCAATCAATTTTTATTTTTTTCTATTTTGATGAAATATTATTTCTTTCCCTCTATTTGTCGCCAAGGAACTGATTTCCTATCAAGCTTGAACAACTTAAGCTCTACCTTTTTAAATTTTGTAAGTTTGTCTTGCAACACAGCCCAACATAGAAGTTGTTAGTAAAAGATACAACGTTCTTCCTTACTGAAAGTCAGACTTTAAAGAAACCTTTTTCATATTGAATATGTTTTCAAAATTCATCTGGGCTTTAACAAAACAGCCTTTTAGAAGAATTTGTGAGTCTTCTGCTTAAAATAAAAGGATCTTTGTGATGCTCTCCATGACTTATCAACCTCAAAGTATTGAAAAACATGTACAAAACTCTAGAGTCACGTAGGATAAGATGCATCTGAATGCTGAGGAGATTCTGCGGAGGATGCAAATTGTACCATTCAAAAATAGTTACAGTAATTTTATTTGAACTGAAAATGGCTGCAGTACCATAGTAGTGATGGTAAATCCTCCAGGTTTATTATTAATGTGTCCATTGAGGTTTGTTCATGTTATTCATGTAACAAAAGGGGCTTCTCCCTCATGTCAGACTTCTGTTGGAGAATCTTCTGAGCTACTTCTACCTCTCAGCATATGCTCGGACTGCTTGGAATGGCTGTCTTACAGAAACCAAGAGACTTTCAAAGGCTTTCTTTAGGGCTACATTGAGCTGTAATAGAAACAAACTGTTTAATTGTGAAATACAGCCTGAAACTCAAGTCTCTTATGACCAGAAATGCTGCAAGCTGTGTTCGCTGAACTAGTTGAGGAGATAGAAACTAAATATTCTGAGATCAAGTGGATCTGCTTTTTTCAGGAGAAGAAAAATTTTTTACCTTGTATAGGAATGAAAACCTGTGCCTATCTGACATTTAAACATATTTTAAACATTTCGAGTATATTCTGAGTGTGCCCCTGCATTCCTTAGGGAGATAAATTCAGGCCAGATGAAAGAACATAGAGGAATTAAACTAAAGCGACAAAACCAAACTGCAGGGACACAAAGAGGAACAGTGAAAAAGCATTTACAAATTGGATTTTTATACCTCCCAACAGTGATGCCTAAAAAAGCACGAGGTTGCAGTGTGCTAAAAATGGATCAAATGCAGTCACAAGCGGTGGAATTCAGTAAAGTGGCACTTTGTGGGTCTCAGCTGAACTTGACCACAGTTGCCAAAGTGCTGCACGCATCTTCAGTAATAATGGAAATGTGAAACTACCTTTTCTTAGTCTTTGGCCTTAAAATGTATGTGTCCTGGGACTGTTGGGTCATCCTGGTCTTTCATGTGAGCTGTGGAAATTAATCAGTTGTGAATGCTAGAAACAAATACCTACCTGTACTGAAGAGTTACTCTGCTGCTTATCTTTGCTTTTTATTTTTTTATTGCAAACGTCTGCTTTACAGAATGGAGGATGGGTTTTGTTTTGGTTTGGGGTTTTTTTTGTTGTTTTTGTTTTTTTTTTTTTTAAATCAATTGTTTATTTTTAAGCAGTACCGGCGTTGTACTGCTGCTGGCTAGAGTGGAAGGAAACACATCCTACACTTCTACAGCAGGCTCCTGGTTTTTTCGGGACTGTATTAGTCTTATCTAAAGCCATGACCTGCTATTTGAAATCCATCTGTTCACTTTCTATTAATTTGTGTTTTAAGTGCAACATCTTGTGCTCTTTCAAGGTCCTTCCAAAGTGTGTGAATTCATTTTTATTTTATATTCTTTCTTTTTGGGAAGCAGGGGCAGTAGGGCAGCAAAAATAACTGTGTTCTATTGCTACATAAATACAGGCATATAGTGTTTGGTTTTGTTACAGTATTTTTTTAATTGTAAGACCATCTTTCTGTTTAGAACCTCTGAAGAAACTTGTGAAGTGCAAAGAACAAAACCAAAGCCTGCGAGTCCGCTGGTAACTTCTGGTGTTTAGACTTCTCATAAAAGAAACTCTTACTATAAAGGAGCATTTGCATGAGGGTTGTCTGACTTGTAGTGATGGATTATAAAGACGATCAAAAATCTTCTTTGTAAGGTATGCAAATAGCATAAGAAGTGACTGGCAAGATGGGTCCCTGAGTTTGAGGAAAATTTTATTTATTTTTATTAAAAAAAAAAAAAACCTGTATCTGCAGATGGGTGTTGACAGTGTGCTTGTTGGCATTGATTATGGGTAACAGACCTGAGGCTAGTTAAGTTTAACTCAGTTAAGATATTAAATACAGATATTAGCTTTGTTCTGTGAACTGAGATCTATGGGGTTTTAAAGAAAGAAAAAAAGAAAGATAAGATTTAGTGATTTGTTTCTAAAGTTAGTGTAGTAGATTTAAATTGTCACTGTAGAATATTCAATAATAGAATGCATATCTGTACAATACTGCTGTAACGTGCAGGTAGTATCTTACAATATGAATTTTGAGCAGTAAGCGAAAGCATGAAGGTTGGTGTTGTTTGTTTGTTTGTGGTTTTTTTTTTTTTCCCCTCAGAGATTAGTAGAAAGTTGTGTGCCAGCAAATAAGTTTTAAATACTTAATAACTTAATAAACTTCTATAAGATTTTATCCTTTCAGGAAGAATGCATAGCACAGATTCTTTAAAAAAAATTTACAAATAATGAATACTGACAAATTCTAGATTAAGTTGTTTTGTAGGTAGAGTGCCTTTAATTAGTAACTTTATTTTTATTGAACATTTAATGAGGAACTGGTTATTATTTCCCTAAGCACAATTTTCCTGGGCATTTACTACTTTTTTGTACGGTTTCTAATGAATTTAGACAAAGATGGATCCATTCAATTACAATGTCATTTCAGTGTGTAGTGAGCTGTGTATTCTTGAAGTATTTACAAAACATTATTACAGAACTTGTTTAATGTGCATAGATTGTTTTAAAAAAAAGAAACAGGCTTGAGGTTTCCTTGTGTGCCTTTTTTTTTTTTTTTTTTATCAACAGACTGAGGGCCTGAAGGAATAGAGGAAGTGAATGGACACCAATGTATCCAAATATCTCATTTTGCCTAAAAGCAAGTGCCGGCAGATAAATGCCCATAAAGGGATTTCTTTCTTAAGCCCCGTGGATTTTTTTTGCAACTTTTTGTGTGAGTTAGAAATGAAAACCATTCATCTAGTGCCCCAAAGAACGGCCTTATTGAATGGAATAACAGTGTAATGTACCATTGAAGGCAGGATTGAAAGTGATTATCTTGTTAACTCTTGACAGTTACCGCCAGCTTGAAATAGAACTGGCAGGCTTGATTTGCAAATGAATTAGAGCTTTTTCATTTTGTGCCAGGATCATCTTTTTATATTCTGATATGACAGATGCTATGTTCCATGCTTTTGTTTCTCTTCAGTTTTATACTTGCAAATAAAAAACAAAAGATTATGATAGTAATTTTATTTGCATCTTTTCTCTAGGAGTTTATTCTTTGTCTAGAAGTTTTTAATCTTATATTTTTCAAAAATTTGTTTAAGAATAGTATTGTTCCTGCAGAATAAAATTTCATTAGGTTAAGTACAGTAGTAATTGGGTGAATGAGGAGGATTTAAACCTTTCAGAAAATGGAAAATTGATTGTAGTCAAATTGTTTTAGTGCTTAGAACATTTAAATTTTCTCACTGACTTACACCTAAATCTAATATTCTTCAATATTGAGAGTTGAGTGCAGCTGAGGAAAATAATTTTAAATATTTATCCTAACAGTATGCTAATAGAAATACATGTGTAATTAGTTTCAGACTTAATGCTCATAAACTGTGTTTATATTCTGCAGCCATCCAAACACAGATGGTAAGGTGTTAGGTATGATAATTATTGTGCACTCTTTATATGTTCCTCATTAACCTGTAACACTCTTTACTAGTCCGGAGAGTTTTTACTATAGTTATGCTTACCAACATTAAAATTTGCTCTGCTTTGTTTAATATTCAGTGCAGCGTTCTGTGCATTTACACTGCTGGGCTTTTTGCTACTTTTGTAATCTATTTTGTACTTTGAGGCTAATTAGCGACACTTCCTGCTACCACTAATGTCCATTACGGAAATGTTTTCATACACTTTCACCTACAGGATGTGTTTTAATTGAATATCTACTAAATAATATTATAGAAAAGGTAAAATAGGCCAAAGTTGTCTAATTTATTTAAGACTACCAAATAATCTGGTTAACAGAGACAGTGAGATTCCAAAGCCTGAAGCGTAATTGTTTATGTTTGCTGGGAATGCAAACGTTGATTAACAAGGTTTTACTCTTTGTGAAGGGAACAGGACAAAAACCCATCCAACCAACAAAACCCAGGGAAAAAACCAACAAAAAACCACTCCACATATGAAAACTCCAAGGACTTGCATGTTATGAGGTCCTTTGAATTGCCAGGTTTATCTGAGGAAGGGCTTGAACTGGCAACCAGGATAAAAAAATCTGCTTTGATAATTGATAGGATTTCCATATCTGACCTGAAGTCTTGGTAGAGCAGAATTGGGAGCTTTTTGGGGTAGTTATTTTGGCTCTTGTTTATCTCTGAAATATTTAAGGAGAAAAAGGATTTTTTTGTAGCGTCTGTTTGAAAATATTGATTCTATCAACACTGTATTTTGTCTCCCCCCGCTGCCCCGCTCTCCCTCCCCCATTTAGTTTCAGTATTTATTTCCATTGCATAAAATCTTGAATTTTACTCTTGAGTAAAGAGTAATCTTGAATTTTACTCTTAACCCCTGAGCCAGGGTCATATATTCCCCCCCGCCCCCCTTCTTGAATATTTGATAAGGTCTCTTGGGTACTGAATTTTCTTCTCTCTGAGATAACATATTATGAAAATTGTTTCACCTTGCATCCTGTTTAAAGTCCCTGGTTTTAGCATGATTCAATTTAGCTTGCATTATATTCTACTGAGTTCTACAGCAGTTCCAAGTTATTCCGTATGTGTTTGTGTGAGCAGGTTGACATCCGCTTTTCTTCCTGCTTTTGATAAGTGACCTTGATATGATCTTCTTGAATCTTTATTATGTTTAAATTAGTAATTGGCCAAACTCCTTACTATTTTTTCCCTGAGTGAAATAAATTCATTGGTTGACTGGAGTGAGAGAGCCACTGAGCAAAACACCACCAGCTTTGGAGTCTTTACGCTTCAGGATCGGTTCCAGACCATTTGAATCTGATATTAAGTAAAAGCAAAACAATATTCCACACTTTTTCAAAAATATCATGGGTGCGTTTTCTAGCAGAGTGAAGGATTCTCTAACCATTCCCTAAACCTCTCTGATGTTGACGTTGCACCGCTAAATTATTTTCACTATTTTATTTCATAGTCATTTTATTGGTTGCTTGGATCTTCCAATGATGGAAGGAGACAGGGTTTTTAGATACAAGGAGCCACAACTCTTAGAGCCATTGTAACTGTCAAGGGATTCTCTTTGAGGTACATGTAGTGCTGAGAGTATTTGTGTAACTTATGTAAGTAGTAAATTGCAAGGATTTTGATTTTCATTATTGGTAATATTGTTTGGGTATGTTATTTGGTTACTTTTCAAAAAACTCAAGTTTTTTTCCTTCATCTTTGTATAAGAGAGGCAGGAGGAAATAGCTTTCTTTCATGGTTTTCTCCTCTTGCCCTTTGTATACTCCCTTTGATGTAACTTCCACTTATGGCTACAGAAAATATAGTCCTACTTTTCAGGTTTGTCTTCGTAACCCAGATGATGTTAAGTAGTAGTGTTGAAGAATAACGCGGTTTTTATTCTGGTTTTGCACGTTACGTAGTCTTTACCAGCAGTTCTGCCAGACCACTGGTGTGGTATTGGACCAGCTTGTCATCGAAAGTCAGTAGGTATGAATTTACCTGTTCACCTAGGAGAATCAGCTGTCCTCTTAGAGATGGTATTGAAGGAGAGGACAGGCATAGGGCTTTGATTTTTATGTAATCTTTTTGACTTTCAAAGCCTACTGAAATAGGTATCTGTGGTCTGAAGTCGGATTTGGAAACACCAGCCTATAATTTTACAGAAAACACAACACTACAAAACCTATAAAATTTAGTGGAATATGATGGGGGTATCCATTTCTAAAAATTGCATCCAGGATTCTCTAACTCTGAAGCTGAAATTCAAGCTAGCTCAGGGAAGAACTTCAGATATGTAGTGCCTTCTGAACAGTCACTGTGCAAATGTAATAATCACGTGTATTTATTCTAGTTGTTGCCGATAGGGAAACAATACTTTTTTCTATACTAGGCTTTTATTTTTCTGGAATTGAACAAAGGCACGATCTGGCCGTGACTATTTTGCTCTAGATGTCTGGCATGTTCTGTGAGTTTAAGATTAGTCAGTTATGCCTATTCCAGAATATAACATGGTTTACACGTTTGCGTACATGCATCACTAAAGGGTGATAAGGTCACAAGTGCATTGTTCAGGCTACCCATCCAGTTGTGATTAAACTGTGTGTGTATGAGTACACACGATGCCTTATTCCAAAATGTGCATGCGAGATAAAGGTTAGGAAAAAAGTTTAAAACTTCAGTGGGAAAAAAACTATTCCTTATTTTCCTCCTCCTCTAAAATTGGATGCCTGGAAATACCTTCAATCTGATTGTACAGACTTTTGAGGATGAGGAAAGTAAATCCAGCAAAGATAAAATAATAAGTAGTGAGGGAGCAGTTCTCTATCTTGGGATATCCCAGGGTAGAATTAAATAGTGTGTAATCACATGGAAACCTAATTTTCTTCTTCCCAGGAATATACAGGGCCCAGCTCTAGTCTGGGAAATCGTGAGATATTGGCCTTTAAATTCACCATTGGGAGACACAATCTTGCCACAGGTTGGCAGAGTTCTAGGTGGGGGATTTCCACATTCTGAGAGAGAAAGGAGATTGCTATCGGCTGGTGGTGGTGGTGTTTGCTGGGATTTACTCAGAAATTTGGAGTATTAACAATGCTGCTAGATTGAGTAGTCAAGGCTAGTGTAATAAATTCCTTATCTGAATCTGATTTAGATTACTCCGCCCCCCCCGCCCCCCCCTC
>NW_009205041.1:0-517 GCF_000690835.1 Fulmarus glacialis
GAGCGGCCGTGCTCCCCAACCGGGGCCTTGCTCAGCCAAGCGTTTGAGCAGACGAGATATTGTAGTGAAAGGAGCGGGACTGGTTGTGCTTCAAGATAAGATTGTCTGCCAGGGCTTTGTTGGAGGCAGCCTTGCAGATGCAGGAAGGAAAACCAGCTGTAAAGGGGGGAAGCAGCGCTGGCGCAGGAGACCAAGAGCTCCTGTCAGTGAAGGGCACTAACACAGAAACGGAGACAAACGTGAACAGCACAAGTCCAACAGCATCATGTCCTGCCTTAGGAAGCCCCCTCGCCCCGCTCGCTTGCGCTGTTCTGACCTCCCCGGGCAGCGGGCGCTGGGACGGGGCGCCAGGGACCTTGGCACGAGGTGGGACAGCCCACCCACACCCGAGCTGCTCTAGCCCACCTCGCCTGCAAACTGTCCCGAGCAAGCAGCCGGGAAACAAATTGTGGGGGCTGGCGCTTCCCAGGCAGGTACGAGCTGCTGACCTGGCGGGTTTCTCACGGTGGGAGGCGGC
>NW_009205041.1:603-33109 GCF_000690835.1 Fulmarus glacialis
GCCACGCGGGCCCTGCTGCTCACAAACCGGGCACAACACGGACACGTCCGCACTCACATCCCATTAGCTTGTTTTGATTGCTTGGTTGTTTTTCCAGATTTAGCCTCCTATTGCATCTGGTCAGGCCCTGCATTCAATCTGTGCCATAGATGTAGAGAGAGAACAAGGACCTTCACAGAGGGTCCATGGAGGCCCACCGCTTCCTTCTCAACAGAGATTTTGCTGCTTGGATGCCTTGCTTCAAGCAAGGCAAGGATTCAGGGGGAAATCCTGGTTTCAGTTTAGCTTAAGCTAGTCCTGCACAGCCCAGTCTTGTGCATCCCTCTGTCCTGAGGGTATTTTATGCAGCATAGTTTCCTGGTTTGCACCTCTCCACCTGCTTCTGGTCCTTTCCCCATTGCCCCAAGCCACCACAAAGGGAGGATGGAGTCCCCAGCTGGACAGCGAGGATGGTGGCGGGGGCGGCGGGGGAAGTCCTCACTGGTGGTGAGGAGGTGTCCCCAGGGGCAGCTGGATTTTCCACATGGAGGTGGGAAATAGCAATGCACGATGTGTCTTTCTGTTTCCCCGTGGTCTGGAGGCTAAAACCAGCACCTGCAGCCCCCGGGGAGCCCCGCTGAGAGCACGGGGAGGAGCTGTGGGGTCGGGACCAGCACGCTCCTGTTTGAATTCAACCGGCTGGTGATAAACTCCAATGAGCCAGACGAGGCCTGAGCCAAGATCATCCACACAGCTTCCTGCTACATTTTGTTTGCTTGATGCACCTCGCAAGTAAAACCAGCGCCTCGTCCCCACGTGGGTGAGCCGTGGTCCCTGGCACGCACCCGACCTCGAGTGCAGGGAGGGAGCAGCAGGGCTTGGCCGGAGGGTCCCCTCCTGCAGGAGAGCCACGTAGCCCCAGGGACACAAGGAAGGCAGGGTACTTACAGCGAAAGCCATGGCTGCTGCCTTGCGCCCTGAGGCCTGAGGTCTTTTTTTCCAGGACAAGGAAGAGAGACTTATGCTAAATACCTCAGTTTGTTTAATCCACCATACAGAAACAAAATCCTGAGAGGTTCAAAGCTTCAGTGTTTACTCTATCAGGCTTATTTCTGGGCTAAATAAACCATCAAAATCTAAGTCTCCACTGAAAACATCAAAACATGCTAGTTGAAGCTGATGAATAGTTAGCATTTGGCAAAGACAAAGCATGAATCCATAATTATTGTAAGATGAGTCACCTGGAGAAACCAGAGCAGTAGCCAACAACAACAAAAAAAACCCCTTTGAATAACTTAATGAGAACGAAGATGCCTAGAAACACGCAGATCAGCAACAACATCAGCCCTGGCGAAGGCAGGAGAGGGGACAGGCAGCACCTCCACAGACTCTGTGGAGCATGTCACAGACCCCCATGGTCACCTCTGACCGAGGACCCCACGCCCATCTCACCAGAAGCCCATCCCTGGATACCAGGGCGGTCCGACATCCATATTCCCTCCGTGACTCATAGGATTGGAACAAGCCAGACTTTTGCAGACAACAAAAAAGATAAAAATCATATTGCTTGGGGGAGTGCCAAGCTATTATTTCACCCAATTAGAGTCTTGAACTGCTGAAAGTTAAAAGGATTTCCTCTGGAAAGAGAACATTCCCCAGCCAGAAAGTCTCCAGAAAGGTACAGGAGCAATAACTCCTGGCGTTCGGCGTTAGGAAACAAGCGTCTAGACAAAGGCTTCTTTTTTTGGTTTGTTGTTGATGACGTTTTTAAAAGATGCTACAGTACAGATCCTGGAACTTGGATTTCTATTTTTACTCTCTTTCTACCTGTGACAGATTCACACGTCCAGGACATGCTGGGGATAGTTTACACACCTTTGGTTATTTTATTTAACTACAACAGCCTAAAGGTACTATACCCCCTGGGGTTAAAATGGATGGCTATCACTATTTGGATGGCTATCACTGTGTGCATGGATGCGCTGTCGTGCAGCAACAGGAAACGAGAGCTGGCTGCGCCGATCCCCGCGGCTGAAACGGCCTCCTGGGGAGACCACATGTGGTTCAGGCCCCACGTCAGTCCTGCTTCAGAAACCTCAGCTGGATTTGGGGAGCGCGAGGGGCTCCTGCACAGGGGTCGCACAGGAAAGCGCCCGACACCCCGCTGCAGAGCTCCAAAGCAGCCCCCTCGTGCTGCACGTGGCACGGCTGGGCGCGGGCACAGCAGCCCTGTGGCTGTTCCTCACCCTGCTTGGCACCTCCTGTCCCACGCCCGCCTGCTGTCAACCCAGCAAAAACGTGGAGAACGGTACTAAAGGGCAAGTACGGTTTTTACCTTGTCCTGCCGTTCCCAGGCGGGTGCGGGCGGGCTGGCCGCGGGGAGGAAGCAGGCTCCCTTGCCACAGCGCTGCCCATTATTGCTTCAGCATGTCGCAATACACTGATTGAGTAATTGGCAATTATATTGCATTTATCTTTATCTCCAGTGTTAGGGTGTTATGTTCACAGCTGTATAAATAACAGCCCATCTCCCATCCGCGGTAGCTTCCATTTTCCTGGCCTTGCTGATCCTGCAGCAGAGAGCAGCAATAAAGCCTGAGCTCAGGTCTCGGTGCTGTCCCCGACCCGCCCAGTGCCACGCCGGTTTTAAAAAGATCATTTTTAAATGTTTCTACACCACTACAAAAGCGAACCTCTTTTTTGCCACCGTGCAAAAGGAAGTGTTTTGTGTTTTGGTACAGCTGGTTTTGATTCCTTCTTCGAGAAGAAAGAATTTAACGTGGCTGCCCTGAGACTGGCTGCAGCTTTATCAGGAGAGATTTCATCGTGGACTTAGACAACCTCGCTTGCAGCCATTGTACTGTCAAACAGGTTTCCTTCCTCTTCTTTACAACACTTCTACATCACATCCTATTTAGAGCTCTTACAGTGCTTCATAAATAATGCGATAATGAGAGCCCTCTACACTTAGGGGATTTGGGAGGCATTATCTCAGTTTTTAAGAGGTGGAATATGAAGATCAGAGATTAAAGGTGGCAAACCCAACGGGCTGTGATCCAAACGACAGGAGTTTTTCTACCTCGTTTCCCTTGGATCTGGAGCCCTTCTTGGCTTCCCCGCCATCAGCCCAGCCCTCCCACTTCTCCGTCCCAGCACTTCAGTCCTACCCTGTCCTTTCTCTCCAGGGTAGCTTACAAATTTCGCACCAGCACATCACCATCAGTCCCTCATTGTGTTTTGCTTGAGGTCTGTAGAGACAAAATTGCTGCTTCCATTAACCAGTAACTGGGATGAGAAATTGAACATCAGAAAATCTTTCTATCGTAGATTAATACTACTGAAAACACGGAGTCATTGAACATAGGGATGCTCGCTGCTATGAGAGGAATAACCTTTTGCTTAAGAAACAAGACAAAGTGCAAAGGACGTGAAAAGAAAATGAAAGCTCAGAGCTAGGGCTCACCGGTGGACAAAGGGCGGTTGCTGCAGAAGCTCCTGGATTTCTAACAGGGGCTAATTAAGCATAAGGGAATGTAAGCGTGGACAGAGCATTTGGCAGCTCCGTGCTAGCCCGAAGAGGCAGCCCCCGGCTCAGGGCAGCACCAGCTCCGCGGGGGCAAGGCTGGCTGGTGCCGGGGGCTGCACATCACACCCTGCCGCTGGAGAGGCACAGGGCCTGAGCCCAGTGATTAAGAAAGCAAGATTTCTATTCAAATTTTAAGCTACTCCAAAAGACAACATGCTGCTGTGCTTCTCCCTGGGGAAGACAGGAAGCTACTGCTGAGCTGCCTATCGTTTGTAATAAAATTATTATTTTTTCCAGAGAAAGTGAAGCCTCGCTGCAGGGGCACACGGGCACCAGGATGCAGCACAGACAGCAGGAAGCCGACTCGCGGGATTTTCCATGTGCAGAAATGGCTCTAGAGGGATGGGCGAGCTGGAGGCTTTACCTGAAAACCAGCAGCGATTCTGTCCCTCCCCAGCAGGCAGGCTTCGTGACCCCTGAGCAGGTACCTCCCATGTCTCCACCCCAGTCTCGGCAGGCACCTCTCACTGCCGGGGCACACAAGATCCCGGGATGGCTCTGGGGAGCTCCTCGACTCTGGAGCAGAAGGGCCAGTGCCCGGAGCGGTGCAGGGGGCCTGCCCATCCCATTCCCTGTGGTGGGGAAAAACAGGGTCCCTCCACTTGGCATCTGATGCCCAACAAGAGCTGCTGCATGTAGGCATGGACACAGGGAAGACACGCACAGGGGTGTGTGTCTGTGGGTGGGAGGAACAATTTGTGGATGGCTGGAGTAAGTAGGATGCCCGCGGGCAGCGGGAGACGCCTGGAAGGAAGCACACATCCACGGCCAGTAGGCACTGGGGTGAGGGACTGCTGCGGGGCAGGGCAGGGCTGCGGCCACGTCCCTGCAATGGTCCCATGCAAACAAATCCTCACGCACAGGGAACACTACCAGGCAAATTCCCAAGTAGCAAAGAAAAAAACCCGCAAACATCTGTTTTCCAAAAGACTACAGTCTTAGCCTGAAGAAAACACTCATTTTCCTGACAACAGCTTTCATAGTGCAAAGTAGCTACTAAAAAAGCCAGACGATGTCTCTCCGGTGAGAAGGTGCCCCAGCAGGAGCAGACAGTGAGCAGCTCCTGTTCTTGCTGACGCCCTCCCTGCAGAGCAGGGAAGGGGGCACGGTGCACAGCTCCCCAATTCCAGAGAGGAAAAAAAATAGCAGAAAACTCCACCAAAAAAAAAAAACAAACCCAAAAAACCAAACCACTTCAACCTTGCCAGGCACTCTGCCACTTGGATTCTGCAGCAGAAAGCCCGAAGCCAGCGCAGCTTTCCTTTGGGGTCAGTGTGAACAACGGGGAGAAGCAGGTAGGAGACCCCCAGGACCTCAGCCTGGAAGCCAGTCAGGCCCGTGTAGTTCACAAAACTGGTCCTCTCAGGGGGAACATGAAGGGTTGTCACCAGCCCGGGCAGAAGAGCCGCGCTGTCACTAGATGAGCACTTGGCAGCTCCCTCCAAGCCCAGGAGGGACGGCCTTCGCCTCGCCGGGTCTGTAACCGCACAGTCAAGGGGACTGTTGGCTTAAGAATTAACTTGGGCTGTGAAGGAAGGCTGCCCCTCCAGCTCTCAGTCAACATGGCACTAGATTTTCAAAAGCGGAGTGAGCACAGCCCACATTATGTCCCAGGATGGCAGGACCTGGGGACAGAGGGTTTAAGTGCCCAAGGAACCTGTGCGAGATGCTTTCAAACTGTTGACCATCCCTTTGAAACACCTTCCTTCACCCTGTTCTAGGCTCAGTCATTTTTCACTGTTAGCTTTGTTTCAGAGTAACCCATACTGATAAAATGCTCTAAGGATCATATTGAAACATTTTAGACTGTTCTGTTCCAGATCTCACTGTTTTGCTTGAAGTGCCATCGTCAGTCAGGCTAGCTGTTCTTTCTGCATTCAGGCAACTCAAAGCATCTATCCTTAATCTAACTTTAGCTGGGGGGGTTTGTTTGGTTTTGCTTTATCGATAGACAAAAAAAAAGATCCATTTTTGGATGGATCAGCTCCCTCAGAAAGATTAATGACTGATAATACAAGCTCTACATAAATGCTCTCTTGCACAATTATTTTTTACAAGAGAGGCTGTACAAGCCTCAGGATTTAAGCTTCTACTGTAAAAAGATCAAAAGGCTCGAGTCCCAATTAAGGGCCTGCCCTACTTCTTGGGTAAGAAGAACCACCTCTCTGTGCAAAGAGGTTATAGTATTTACCAGCTATACCTGTAGGTTTTATTATTATTATTTTAAGGTGCAAGATTTTACACAAATGCCCAAACCTTTGTTTGTGGAAAACCATGCGTGAGCAAACCGGTCTTATCTGCTTGAACTGATAAGCAGTTAAATGTGGTGACCCTGGCTTACGACTACAGTCTATCCCCACTGTTTATTTTCACTGATCATATTTAGCACTCGAGTTGAACACACTTATCAATGTTTCAGCAGCAGCCCTTTGGGATATGCAGCTTATTGTTTTGAAGACAAGGAGTTTAACAGTTCAAACCAGAACCCACAATACTTATTTCCTTACCTGCTCAAAAGAGGTGGTGGCAGATAAGTGCACGGTCTATTCAGGACTCAAGAGCCTAAAACTTGCTTCCTTTTCTCCACCCAGTGTTTCTAGGTCACACACATTGAGCTCTTGGTGCTTTTTTTCTTCAAAGGCGTTTCATTCAGCAAAACCAAAAAACCAACAGCATTTCAGAAATTTTGGAAGAGAATCAAGTAAAAGCTCTAGTTAATTTGACACTGAAATCAACACTCCCACCACCGGAGCAGGAGGAGAGGCAAAGACATGCTGCTTCGTGACGAAGCTCCAACGGGCTGCCTTGGGAGATGGAAGCTGGCCTGTACTGGACATTGGCTTGCAATCATAAATCACTAAAATGTGCTAGGTAAGAAGAGAGGTGAATCTCATTCCCTTGTTATCACACGAATAAGCAAAAGGGAAGAAAAAGTGGCCGTGCAAAAATAACTTCTCTCCATTTCGATCCCACTGCTTACTAAGCAACCGATGTTCATACAAATTTTCTGATTAGGGTAAATTATATAGGATAGTTTCTGAGCAGCACATACATAATTTATCTGATACTTTTGAGGAAGTGACTACATTAATAGTTCACAGGAAACTGAGTTCTCATGTCTGTAAGGATTTCTGTTTGCAAATGCATTTATAATAAAAAACTAAAGGCACTAATAGCCAAGTCTTCCATCTCATTATGAACAATTTTTAATACTTTTGTTGCCTGCTCAAACGTTTCAGCTTAAATTCACCTTGCTTGTCTAGCAAAAAGCAGATGAACTGGAAAGGTCTCAGTATTGCCAGGCAATCCAGAGCTCTGCATAATAAAACATCAGTGACTGCAGACAGTGCAACAGAAGGATTCATACGCAACACCTAGGACAAGAGCCAGTTGCAGTACGGCAGCACAGTCCCAATATGCTGTTTCAGGATACTCCTTGACCAGCCTCTCAATTATAGCAGTTAAACTCACTGCAACCTTCCTGGGGGAAAAAAAAAAATGCAGTTCATGTTCTTGATACTGGTAGAACTGCTTTAATAAACACGTCACCAATTTTGCTAGAGACCTGGTATATCCACTTACACTAACAGATGAGTAACCCACTGGCAGTTAAGTACCAAGAGCTGGTCAATAAGCTGTATTCCACAGAAAAGCACCAGCTACGCTGGCTGCAGTTATCAAATGTTATCCAGCTAAAGACACTGCTATTTTGTTTAGGTAATAGTCTACCACTACACCTAGAAAAAAACCCAAACTTTTTCATATTAATTAATAAACTGAGTGATAAGCATAGTCAAATAAAAATTGTTTCCTTTTCCACCATAAAGCTTCCAAGAGGTTTAGTGTCTTGATCATATGATGCTACTTCAGTGCATCTGTACCCCTACAGAGAATGGCAGAATTGGCAAATGGCTGATTTCTGCTACTAATAAAAAACACTTGTCTTTTCAGCTTCATTAGCAGATAGCTGAGTAAGTAATTTTGCCCTGGGCTTTTTTTTTTTTTTTTAAATAAAGCGAAGAAAGTTGCCACAATCACCACAGAAGCAATTTGGAAGTTAACTTATGTTACTTCAAAACATGCGTCTGAATCTTGTCAGTCAGTGCAGCAAAACCAAAATGTTTGAAAGATGATTTAAAAAGGCTTTCTCCGGAGAACTACAGCATAGACTCAGTAACGCACCTCAGCTGTTCAACGCATCTTTGCTATTATGCAGTGATATTTATCAATTTTATGGAAAACTTATGAATATTACAACCTTTGAATTTTTTAGAGAATAAACTGCAACAGAACACATGTAGAAAAATTTTTTGCTGATCATTCATTTAAAACAATAAATCTTAAAACCAGCAAACAAGTTGAAAGACAGAGGCATAAAATCTCCATAAAAATGTTTTTATTCCTTATCAGTGGAGACTGCATATGAAAAGAGGATCTATTGTGAGCTTTTCAACAAAAGAAACTGCAAAAAACCAGCAATCCTCCTAAGTAGCAGAGACACTGGGGTATCCTGTTACAGGGAAGAAGACAGCTATCAAATCCATCTCCTTGCCCTCTTGCAACACAGGGAAGTTACAGTTTCCAGCAAGAGGCTAAAGAAATTATGTCAAGAAATGCTACTCTGAAGCAGCTGTCCAAGGGCCAACGTTTCCCCCTGGTCCTCATCAGTCTTCATCCTCATCTTTCATTTTCTTCTTTTTCTTCTTCTTTTTCTCTGTATTCTGCAAACAAACAAATGTTGCTATGAACAAACCATAACGGAAAGCAAAGCAACACATGTAGCTAGGCAACCAAGCTCACACTCGAAGCATCACAGCAGCTGCCATGCTCAGCAAAGCACAACCCAAGAGATGTCCCCTTCCTCTATTGCTAAACGCACTTGATGTTTACAGCACGGTGGGGCCAGTGGGCAAGGGAAGCTGTGCTGCCTGCCACACTGCTGGCAGCTCAGCACTGCGCTCAGACTGCTTCAGGCAGCATAGCTGCTCTAAACAGAAGGAAGAAAATGAAATCCCACGTCAAGAACAGGATTCCAAAACTGAGCAACTAGTTTGGCTTGGTCTCGTCCACTCTGCTGTTGCTTGGAGACACCGAATGACGCTTCATCAATTCAGCAGGTACAGCCTCTGCTCCCTATGAGTCCTAAACACTAGACAGATGCCTGTGGATCAGCACCAAGGGACACCCTCCCCACTAGAAAAGATGTAGAAAGAGAGAAGACTCAAGCTGGGGGTGGGCAGAGGAAAGGAAGGGAAACACTCCTGGTACGTGGAGGCATTACAGTCACAAATTTCCCAGACCTTATTTTGTAATGCAAATCTTCTTGGACATTACAGTGATGGCTATCATGAAATAAAGTTACTAGAGTACCTTGCATACCATAGGCTATACAGGTAAGAATATTTCCCTCCCTCCACTCTGTATGTTTTGGAGAGAATCCATTCCCATAAAGGATCAGGTAGCTGTGCAATTCTGCCTCACCTCAACTGTAGGGCTGGTGGGGGGTTCCTCATTCAGTACCTCCTCTTCTTCAGCTTGCTTTCCCTTATCCTTTTTCTTTTTCTTCTTTTTGACAGGTTCACCATCTTCTACAGTTGTCTCTTCTGTACCACAGAAGGAAGAAAAATGAAAGGCAGGTTGTCAGTTATTAGGAGTGTAAAAGGCAAAAGGAAAAGCTTTCTATGAGATGCAAGAGGATGCAACGATGATAGTAAGAATGCAAAATACTGAGTACCACACTGCCCCTTCTTTTCATCTCTCTACACCTATTTTCTCTCCACTTTGCCCTCTCCCTGCTATAATCAAAATATACAACTACCTAAGACACAAGTGACAATGTTCAGACAGCACTATTCACATCTCCTAGTACAACACCACTCCTATACACTGCTCCCAAAGTTTAAAACAAGCTTGCATGTTTTCATTTGTCTGCCAAATTATCTTCAAGTACTCTTTCTGAAAACAGACTGTCCACAGTTTGGCAAATATTTCCACCAGCATCACAAGAGCAGTGGAAGGACTCTAAAATCCACATTAGAAATGCATTCAGCCAGCAGTAGCTCATTCACAACTGGTTTCCCTATCTTGATGTTGGAAATTTGCTAAGAAGCAGACCAGTTTTCTTAACCGTTTAGACTGGCAAACACAAAGATCTCTTAATGCGGAGCTAACATAAAGCATTTAATGCAAAAGCAGAAACTCTTTCCTGTCCTGGAAGACAGGAATTGAATTATTTATATAAGCTGAGAGGAATGTTAACCCAAAGAAAGATTTACTAATGCCTTCTTACATTTATTTTTCAGAACTATTCGTCAACAGCTGGCCTGTCTAATCACAGTGGTAAAGGCACTATGATTTACCACTCATTTTCTGGAATACATATCACAGTCTTAGGAATCTCTAGGTAAAGAAACCAAGCAGAAATCATTACCAAGCTGACAGCCTATGCAGTAGCCAGGCTGTTACTGGAGCATACCCAAGTTAAATTTATTTGCACAACTGAGTCAGTGCTGGATACCAAGTTTCTCAGTATGTAGTACTCATGAGTAAGTTCATGACATAGCAACCACAGTCCTTCAGTAGCTACAAAACTGAGCTGCTGAAACCAGCGGTGTTTGTGGTGTGTACAGTTGCTACTGGAGGTGTGACTCAAGAAGTAATTTTCTCACTGTACTCCCCCCCCCCAAAAATGAATCAATTTCATTTTGAAGCACACTCACTTACCACTTACAAAAAGAACAGAAACAAAACCAGTGCAATTATAAAAAAACGAAAACACACAACCTCCTAACATCTTGATTGTACTTTGTCACAAGTTTAGTTCCTCAAGGCAGTAGAAGGATTATATGAGTCAAAAATACACTTCAGTCTTTGCCTCTAACATAAGCTTCAGACAAAAAAATTGGCCTCAGGGTAAAAAATTTCTAGACATGTCTACAGGAAAATACAGCCAGCTAACACATGCAGTTTTCTGACATTAAAAAATGCAAAACAGCAAAGGATTCCAGATAAAGGAACGGTAAATGTAATTGTAAGTGGATTCCGCCATACACATCATTCACAGTGAACAGTGTGCAAGCATAAGGCATTCAAAACACGTGTAAAAATAAGTATCCTCACCTCCCTATGTATGACACAGGCAAATAAAAAGTAGCTGAAAAATAAGCATAAACTACATTAAAGCCATACAGTAGAACAGGAGCATACGCATCACATTTTGCTATGCGACACATTTTCACTCAGCTGGATTGATAAGCTATGCATTTTCAAGCAAAATGTTGGGTGGTAACCTTGGAAAAATAACTTCTTGTTATTACCTTACGTGTTACCAAGTCTGACACACCAGGCAGCGGAACCTGTCACAATTTACAACGGCAGATGATGCACTGTGCATTCATAGGCACTGTCACTTGTCACAGCTAGCAGCAAACACCTTCCTGAAGATTTCAGTTGCTGCTTTCTAGCAAAGCTCATCACAAGACTTCACGTATTTGTACCTAGGCAAATGATGATAAAGGCTCCAGGGGTGCTGGTCTTTTCCCTCTGGATGCAAAACTTTTAAGTCACTCAAGCCCAGTGGGGTTTCTTTGTGATACACAGCAGCGGACAAGAAAGCCAACAGCTCTTACTATCAGGCACCGAGGCACAGAAAGCAGCACCTGGAAGAGCAGTTTGATTGATGGCCCTGTGCAGTGCTGGAGATCACCCATTTTCCACCAGTTTTCTCTGAGCTTTTTACACACCAGCCTGATGCACCCTCCCTCCTCCACAAGATGCTCCGCCTGTACAGAATCAAGTCACATTGCCTATCAATAAAGACACCATGTCATGATGTTGCTGTCATACAAGGCTTTGTGTCTTGCAGGGTTCACCCCATTAATTTAAGACGATATTTCTCTTTTCAAGAGAGAACTTATATTCTGATGCTTAAATGCAAGCTGGGCGCTTCACTGGGGGCACTGGCTAGCCCTGTTGCTGGTATGCATTCTGTCTAGCCACATTCAACTTCAAAGACTGTAGTCACAAAAATACCTGTCCTATTTCCCTTCCCCCACCATTAAAACAGGTTTTAACAAGACAACTCCTTAAGTGGATTAGAACTTGTTTCAGGCATTATCCTTCCGCTTGGTTTCTTTTTAGGTGTAAAAGGTGAAAGTGGTTTGAAGTCATGCCTCATCCCCAAGCCCCCTGACCAGTTCCTATCCAAAGTACTGCCATACATGCACCCCAAACAGGGAGAGAGAAAACGCCACACATCTCATCTTGCAGTAACATTTACATTGCAGGCTAGCACAATTCAAAATACTGTCCCCCTTTACAACAAATATTAAAGCAATAGTTTGACAAATCACTTTTCAGTGGCAGTTTCCCAGCTTATTCCTGTCCCTTACCTTCCTCTTGTAATACAAACTGGATCAAAATTGATCTGGCTGAAGAATTCCTTTTTTTCCTGGACTGCTGTTCTACCACCCCCATTTATCATGCTGCTGCACAAACAGCATGGAGAAGGAGGGGGCAGACTTCTTTCACAACGCTATGTCTGGATGCGTAACCTCTGACCAGGGAAAAGCTTAATAGAGCACTGCATCAAAAAGAATAGAGCCAAGAATAGCAGAAATTAAAGGCTCATGCATATTCAAGTGGACATGCAACATAAATCTTAATGCTGGGACCTCCTCTGCACTCTTCTGTATATTATGGAACTTACTGAACTACTCAAACTTCTCGGACCACCACCACCACACCTCTAGCATGCTGTGCAGTCATACCAACTACACTGGAAAAGAGCAAGGTCATGGTCTGTCTAGCCTGTGTCAGGGAAATCCATGTACTTCGCTGGGTGGTCAAACACAAGAATTTGCAAACATAGGGGCAGTGCTATTTTAAAGGGTACAAGAGGACAGGCTGAAGGGATTAGTTCTGCATACAGGTGACAGGAGATAAATAAGCTCTCTGAAAACACTTCTTCCATAGTCCAAAGCAACTGGCACAGTTAGTTCTAATGCCCAACTATCCAAATAAAACGACCCAATTGACATGAAGAACTGCAAAAAAGCAGGAGCTATGAACCACACATCTGTAGGATGCCCTGTCTTTTCAGAAACAAAAGATCTGAATCCTGTACTTCAGGTTTTGGGAAGTTTTTAAAAAAACAAAACAAAACAGCCAGCACAGATTTCAGTAGTCCACGAGTATTCTGAACACCATCTACTGCTCAAATAATTCTTGGTAGATCAAGAATACCTGCTAAGCTGCACCCAATCCCTAAACCAGGAGGTATCAATGCTCAATAAAGCAAAGGACGCAAACACAAGCAGGTTTTGTGTATAAAAGCATGAACCATTGAATAATATATTTATGAAGAGAAACAGCCTCCTCATACTAGAAGAGAGCAGGCTGGAAACGAATGTAATGTTTCACCTGCGCGCAGCTCACGCCTGTGAGATGTCAACACTTGCTTTGATAATGCAAGGGAAGCCCAAGGGAACAATTCTGAGACTATAGTAAGTGAAGTCAGTTCAAAAGATTATCAAAAGCAGTAGCTGTGAGAACACCCACATTCTTGAAAAAGCAAATGGGCAAAGTTCAAGCCTCCAAAGTACTTATGTGTCCTTGTCTCATTATGATAAGTACACGAGAACAAGCTGGGGCACAGATCTCAGCTTCATAGCACAAAGGATTCTCCCTCCAGTGTAACTTTAATTCTCAGCTAAGTTTAAGTTCCTACAAGTTGCTCCATCCATTTACACAGACACCATGAACCAACCAGCGTATGGAAAGATCACACCTCAGCGTCAGCTGAGCACGTAGAGATACAGAACCAGCATAACTACACTCTGACACTCTAGAACACAGCAGCACAGATAAGGGCAGAGAGCCTTAAGGGTGACAGCCCTCACCTGCTGCAGGCAGGGGTAGCTGACAAAACTTGGGAGTGGCTCATGCCCAGATCTGGCTCGGGGTCTCACAGAAGTGACTTAAAGTCATCTTCCTTTTCCTTTTTTTCCCCTCCCAAGTTACACCCTGGGTACTCCACTATCATAGTAAGTATTAGGCCAGCCATTCAGAGGTGCTGAAGTGCACACTGGAGAGAAGAAGAAAGAGAATGTTTCTTAAAATGAACCATAATATAAAGCCAGATTATTTTGAAGTTGCAGTCCAAAATCTTTCTTCACACAATAACTTACCAGAGAAGGAAAGAACAACTGTGGCCATAGTTCAGTTTTAGCTCTCCAGAAAGTAACAATCGTTCATGTATTATGTAAATTCAGACCGAAATTTCCAAGTGTCATTTCATCTCAAATTCTGACATTCAATGTTTATATGTTGAAACATGCCAGAAAACATTTCTATACAGAATAAAACAGTATTCTTTAAAGAAAATTGGGCAAGTTCTGGTTTTACAGAAAAAAGCATTTTTGTCTTCAAGATACTGAGGCCCACCAAATACGAATCCACTGAGCAAGAAATTCTGCAAGAAGAATATGAGTAGAGTTTTGTTTTTAAATGTTCTTATATGCTTACAACTATTTAAAAACAGATATTTAAAGTAAATTGACTGCAGTCTTGTTGAAGTCCATAACGGACTTTTTTTTTTAAATACACTGTCATACCCAAGGAGAATAACCAGGTGTTGTGGCTGGCTGTAAATGTTAAGCCCCACTGCATGATGCACAGAGCGACATGCCAGCAGCACAGATGCAGCAACTAACCTTTCATCTCTGCTTTGAACTTCTTTGCTTTCACAGCAACCTCCATGTCTTGTTCTTCCACCTCCTGAATTTTGCGTTTCTTTGAAACAGCAGGAAGCGTAGAGTCACCAGATGGGTCAAATACTCTTACTTCACTATAATGAAGAAAACAAGTCAGTTTAAGTAACAAAAAGAAGGGCTAGTCCCCAGGTAAGATCCTGCAGTTGAACATAAACTTTCCAGCACAACCTCCCAATAATATTCGCAAATCAATCTTGCTCAGCTAACAAAGCATCTACAAGTAGTGAGGCCCTTTCTCAAATACCTGAACGGTTCATCAGTAATCATGACTACAGGAGATACCCCACGAAGTACAACTGTCTGATCTGAACAGAAGATACCAGTTAAGTAAGGGTTTGGGTCTGGTTTATATCTGTTCAAGGCTCTACAGAGAAATTACCCATTAGATTGACCTCACTGCCGCTGAAAGCCTTTCTATCATAGCTGTATATGGTCACAAGCACATAGCTCCCCACAGTTTAATCAGTCCATATAAGCATACCCTAAGGGTAACATATATACAGGATTAGAAGTAGCTTTACTTTTGCTTCTTCTGCACTGCCTCTCCACCATTACGTTCACAGGGCACAACTCACAAGGCAGGGTAAAGCTATGGCTCATCTCTGTATCGCTTGTATCACCAACTTATGGGACATGCGAATCTGTGTCTGAAACTGCCTCTTGAATATTGAATGCTCCTTCGTTCAGTCCCAAACTCCTCTACAGGCTGCAGAGAACCAGCCACCCTGAAACCCTTTAGCTGGACCTTTTCAGGGGCAGTTGAATCATCTAATAGCAATGAAGCAATATTTTTCGTACTCATTCAGAACAGAATTCCTACTGAAGGAGAAAGGAGTTTTAAAACAGTAAGCCTGAACTATTCCCCCCCAGCCACATATTGAGCATCCGAACTTCTCTAAAATAGGAAGCTGAAGCAGCTACCTTGCACGGGTTACAAAAGCAACTGAGACTAGACTGGGAAGCATGTGGTAATGCTAGCAGACAGTACCATCAATTCATTCTCTAAGCATCAGAAATTATTCTTAGGGGTATAAACACTGCATATTGCTTTACAGAAATCGATTATGCAGCCTTTTGCAAACAGCAGACTCTACTTCAGTTAAACCCAGGTAAGAGCTCACTGGCTTCCTTGTCATTGTCAAAATAATACTAATAAATTTAAAAAAAAAAAAAAATCAGCAATAAACATGCCAAATATAGGTAATGCACTCTCTCACATCTTCTTTGGAAAGCATACTGAAATGCTTCACTTGAACCTCATGTCTAAAAACTACCTCACAATTAACTTCTGAAACATTACGTTGATGTAGCTAATTCATACAGGACCCACAGTACCATACAAGACTGCTAATCTCCTTAAAACACTAGTTTAGCCCTTCAAACAAGCTCCATAAAGCAGCAATACTGCCATTTTTGTACTAGAAGGACAGTTTGACAGGGGCTGAATGAGTTTCCCTTTTAGGCAGCCAGATTAAGCCAAACAGCCAGGAATTACCTTCAGTCTCTCCCCCAAGCCTAGACACATCTGCAGAGCATGTCTAACAGTAGAAACATGTCCTGGCAGGAATTCATGACTCCTCATTTCAAGAGGTCAAAAACCTGCACGCATGTTGTCTCCTGAACACCCTCCTCGCTAAGCTACTGCCTCCTTACACGCCCTGATGCTCCATTTACTGACACCGCCTTTTCAAAAGCTGCTCCAGAAATCACTGCCATTGCTACACTTTGAAATGCCTAGCATATGGAAACAAAAGTTACAGCTAGGCTTGAGAAAGATGTTTGGGGACTGCAGATGGGTGCAACAGTGCTATTTTTTCCTCACAGAAACTAGCACCCAACCGTGGTTTTGCTCACCACTTGCCTTCTCTACACCAAAGGTTCAGCAAAATAAGCAGGCCAAGTTAAGCAAGAAGCCTGCAACCAAATTAAGTGAAAAACCCAGATGTCACAGCTCAGACTAATAATAACCTGTTCCAATCCTTAGACGTTCAGCTGTCCCAGTTGCAATTTACAGCGTCACTTCAGGCACCAGAAACTTCTCTAACAGTGTCCAGAGTACAGACCCTATCTACTGCTTAAGATACATATTACTTATTACATATGGGACCTAAACAAGGAGATGAAGTTTTGCTCAAAACAAGTGGTGCTTTTTTCTTTTCTAAGAATAACAAAGTAGGTCTCTAGGACACTTCCACGTCAAAGAAACTAATTCAAACTCTGATTTTCTCAAATGTAATTTTTTCAGACTTGCATTAAATAAAGCTGCTACATATTAACTTCCCAAACTGTTCAGCTTTTCGGGCTAATGCTGATAGCATCTAAATATACTTGTTATCTGATAATGTCAGTAATTAACTACTAGAAAATCAGGACTGTTTATCCAGTTCACTAGCTTTACCACAACTGTAAAATGCAGGAAAATGGAAATTCCCGTTAGCAATGGGACTTGTCATCAGTGTTTAAGAGCACAGAAAATGTTTTCTGAATCTTCAGTCAACTCAGGCCACAACCAAAGAGCTTCTCAGAAATAAAACCATGGAGAGTTATTTATACTCAGCCAAGCTGAAAGGAAAAACTATTCACCTCTTGTTTTGATACTTGTCTGTCCTGGCCAAGGCTTTTCCAGTGCCACTTATTCTTCTTATCTACAAGAAAAATTTAGAAGTGAAAAACAAATTACTCATAATGAAAACAATTCACAACACAAGTTCTACAGCTCTTGAAAGGAATTAAAAAGGGACAGATAGACATATTATTGGTCAGGCTCTTGTGTACCGTATATGAGTCTTACATCTGGAAGCAGAATAGCGACAGGCAGGTAACTGGGGTGAGAAATGCATGTGCCTTTCTAATATTGCTCTTTAAGAGCCCAATTCAATTAAAGGGCATCTAGTACTGGATCAAACATACCACGGCCACATGACATAGAACATCATACCTCTAAATTCCCAGGACCAGCTCAAATTTGTGCACACTTTCTTTTTTTGCAAGGATAACTGCATGTCAGGGCAGGTATCACCCTATGCCTGGCATAAAGCCAACCTTAAAACCACAATACAGGCCCCAAACTGGATTTGAATTAAATTTGTGCTTGTCAGGTGATCAGTTTGTGTTTTGGTATTAACATGTCTCAATGCCTTTGTTCTGATGGGAAGCATCACCTCCCATGAAATGCTCAAGGAGGAGCAGGCAGGTTTTTCTGGACTTTTCTTTTTTGTTCTAGCAATGCCAGTACTACAGCATTAGTATCAGATCTTCCAGCTTGGAAGGCTGAACCTAGTCATCATTTACAAGATCACATGCTGCAGGCATGCCACCTAAAAGAGGAAAGTGAACCCTACATTCTCCCAGCATGCTGTGCCAATGGCAACAGATGGAACAGCCAGTATAGAGAGGCAGGGTATGCATTAGGTGACGGCAAAGCAGCAATTTGCAAAATAACATCTCGCTTTAGCTACAGAGAAAGCTCCTTAAGACTAAGCATCGACAGTGTTCAGATTTTGGGGAACCATGGTGGAAAACGTGAGGGAGGGAGAAAACCCAAATGCTCTTTCTTCTAAGGTGAAAAGAAAGGAGCTATGAAGTAATAAGCATATCTTTGCAATTAATACAGAGATGTAGTAGAATGTAAAGGTATGATTTATTCGTCTTGTTCAGAATCAAGATTTTTCAGTATAACGTAAATGAAGACAGGCATGTAAACAAGAAAAACTGACATACAAATAGATGCAGCCAGTTTACAAACCCTACTGCTCCAGCCAAGGTTGGGAGAAATTACAGAATAAGAGCAACACTAGATCACACAACTGAGTGAAGGGAAAAGACTCAGAAAGCAGCGTATCAGAAAATCACACCATTAACAAGAATGTCAGCTTCATGCAGCCCTCTGCTAGACTTACCCCTCTCTCTTCCAAAAGCCTTAGTCTCGTCTCTACTTTTAGTCTGTTCTCAGCTCCCATTTCGGCACTGGTATTCTCTCCAAGGGCATCATAACGAATAGTCAAGGCAGTCTTAGCTGCCAGCATTCGAGAAATCTGGAAAAGCCGAAAAGAATATTAAATGCTAAGACTTAACATAAGGCAATGATTCACTCTGATCTGGAAGCCACACCGACAAACAAGAGAACAAAGTAACCATTTACTAGCAGTGTTTAGTCCAAAAAGCAATTAGTACATCGTTCTTTTAACGTGGAAATACTGTTAATGTAACACCTTATTTTCTTGATAAAGAGAGAAACATCTGAGACAGCAAGTTAGTGATACATATCCCACTCTACCCCAACCTTTAGATCAGGTTAGTTAGAGGTGTAATTTCCAGCTGGATTTCTCCACAATTCAAACACATATTCATCCACCTGCATTATAAAAGCCTAAGCTCTTTAAAAGCAATCCACAAAAATTCCTAGCTTTAGCACAGCAACACGAGTCCGATTTTCAAGCAAGACTAAAGCCTGTAACAGCTTAGTTTACTATCACGTAGAAGAAAGTAGTAACATACCCCTTGAGAAAGCCAACATTACATCATAACTCGGCAGGAATTAATCTGTTATTACTCAGATGCGTCAAATGGACAATCCCATTCGCTTTTTTGAACAGGAATGAATGACACCCAAAGATTTATGGGACAGTGGCATTTTCCACGTAACCATGAAGCAATACACTAAAGCAAGCCACGGAAAGAGCCTCACTGCGAAGCTCAAGACATCTCATCGACAGATATTCATACTCTGGAAAAAGCCAAGGTGGTAAACAATTCTGCAACTCACCTTTCCTTTGTTTTTGGTATTGGTTTGTCCCACTAGGGAAGCATGATAGATAAGGCCAAATTTAGGTGTGTCCCGTTTAGTCTTCAGTGCTCTGAAGAGTGCCTTCTCAGCACCCAGTAACTGAACTGTTGAAGCCGGATGTTTTGCCAGATTCAAGAGGGAACCTAGAAGGAGGTGACACAACAATAGTAATTTGTCAGAGGAACAGCTAGAGAAGCAGGAGGCTAGATTCCTACACTATTCCAAAGTAGGAAGCTCAGAGCTATGAGAGCTGCTTCATGTTCATTTCCTGAAGGACAGGTAAGCCATTTCAGTCTTTCATGCTTCAACGAACTCTGTTTTGGTTTGATTTCAGCAACAGGAAAGAAGGCTGACTCAATAAAACATATTCCACTGGAGTAATGCCTACTCCTGACAAAGTCTGGCAGCAAGAACGTGTCATCACAGAACTGCAGCATAGATAACTGAAATAAGGCTGCTACCTTGAGCCAGTCTGACTACAAAAGCCTAATGCCAGTTTGTCAGCATTTTACCTTGGAAGTGACTGGACTATTAGCAGGAGGCTCAGTAAGTGTCTCAGAAGAGGTAGTGACTTAAGTTGCCCTCATATTCCAAAAAGAATTCAGGCCAACTGAGAACTTCGTCATCACAGACTACTACCAAGCTCATGCTGGTATTCTCAGATTCCTCAAGAGCCACCTTCCTCCCTGAGGAGGTTCATCAGGGCCTTGCATAATTGTTTTAGCTGACCAGCTCCTCAGAGAAAACCTCTGATGAGGTCATCTAAGCTTTATTTACACTGATCAGTGTAACCCACCTGCATGAGCAATGAGCCTTGCTCCAACCAGTTCACCCACCATGACAGTGAGATTAGGAGCAATGGCCATCATTCTGTTCTTCAGGTAGTCGTACAGCTGAGTCCGATACTCAGAGATTTCAATCACCTGGCACAGAGAGAGTTTGGTTACAGGAATCAGTATTAGCTGACTGACAAGTATTAAGAGCTAAATATATTGAAATGAGGAAGTGCTGAGAATTCCAACAGAGGAGACTAACAAAATGCAAAATGGACAGACAGCCATGACCCAGAGTTGCAGAAGCTTTATATAGCGCATATTCCCAGAGCAGAGCTCCATCCACAAAGTATATTGGATCTGTATTGCTCATTCCCTTATGCAACTTATTTTCTCAGCAAAGCTCCTGACAAAGGAGCTGACAACATGCCAAAGACAGCGAAGCAGAACAAAAATACTTAGTAAGGACATTTTCTTTAGGACAAAACCCTGGAACATTCAGTTTTCACATAAATCTTTGCCGCCATTCTCTTGAAATGGGATAAATGCTCTTTACTTGTTCCATACAAATACACACAATTAGAATGCACATAAAAAAGCAGCCCAGTCTAGACCAAGAACAGGAACTCACTACTCCTAACCCTGCCACTCCCTGGTAAAGTCACAAAGGGATCCAACCGGCACCGCTAAAGTCAGAGGGAGTTCACATACAATCTAGATGAAAGCAGGATAGGGCTCCTAAATCTTCCGGGGCCTCAAGTGCTCCACTTTTAACCCAGGGTTTATCACCTAGCTTCAAAAGTGACAGATTCAAAAGAGGCTATACAGTAGCATTATCTTAAGGACTTAAAAGCACAATGATGCCAAAATTCCAACCAAAAGACTGCCACTTTTGGAAGACTTTGTGCAGACATCAACAGTCTGAGATGGCTCAGATGAGGTAGTGACTGTGCACCCTCATGGCTGTGCATCAGGAGAGCAACAATATAGGAATCATCACTGCCATCACAAGTGTGTTAGCAACACCCTGAGAAAACCTCTCCTTGGTAGAAGAGGCTCTGATACGGCTAACTAAAGTGGAGTTCCTATTGCTATTCACCCACGTGTACATACCTGATCACAGAGATGGATTATGTTGTTTATATCTTCTTCTGATACTTCTGTCCCCATGGAAATCTCAGCAGCAGCCTTCACATCCTCTTCAATCTCCTCTGGTAGGATGTCAGAAACATCAGAGGAGGCAAAATTGCTTCTGTCTCCTGTGGGGGACAGATGAAAGTATGTTTGTGCTGGGGGTGAGATGAACTAGTAAAAAAAGCACAGAAACAAAGGTAAAAGGCAAAAATAACAACAGCGGGTCAAGTCTGCCATCATCCTACTCCAAACTCGCAAAATACATGTCAATGGTCTGACTTTGTGTTTATACTGAGAATGGTCGGAAATATTAAATTTGAAACTAGAAAAAAAGCCTTTATTCTGTATAACTGCATACTTCACCTTTTCAGGAGCTGCTTGCTGCAAAATTTCAGTCACAAGATTACAAAGGAAGAATTCCAGGAAGCGAGCAGTCATTTACCACTAACCAAACCTATGTAATTCTTCCTACAATTGGGAAAAAAGCTCCCTTAAAACCACAAGTCTCTCTCTGGAGTGCAAACTTCATTTTTAATAAAAAAAATTATCATCAATACAAAGCACATGCCTAAGAGGCGAAGCATATTACACTGGTCATTCTTTCTGCTCTTATGAATAATTATAGAAGTTGTAGTCTCCAAGAACACCTGCAAAGAGGCAGCAATTCTCTTTACATCAGTTTTTGGCAGCTAATTTCCGAACTGGTCTGCTGAGTAATTGTGATTCTAAGATATGCTGGTGGTCCATGAAGAACTGACTGGTGATATGGTATTAGCTTTCTCTTAAGCTTCAAAATGGTAAATTGCATCAACATACAGGTGCAAGCACACACTACTTTTCTACTGGTCCTATTTACACTGCTGCTGAAGGCAGAATTGTATACAGGGTCACGACTAGCTGGATGAGTGAGTGAGTTGCAGGTCTACAGATCAGTGCCATTAATGCATTGCATACTAACATGCAACATTCTCCAGGCTCAGGCCTCCTTATTACTCACCAACTTTCCGCACGCATTTACAATATGTTAGGTTATCTGTGATGATTTTGCCCAGTTCAGGGAAGTGCCAACCATACCATTCCCTGCAGCGCATGATGTAGTTATTCAGTTCTTTGTCCAAGTCATCAAGAAGTGCTAAGAGAAAGAAGAATGGACTTTTTTTCTAAAAAGGTAATCTAAAAATGGAAAACTCTCAAATCAACAAATTTAAATAGCGTAAAGGCAGATAAACTGAAGTATTTTATCCCATAAAGACTGGAATGAAACATAAGCTGCAGTACACTAGAAGTCTTTACTTTTTAGAGAACTGCATAATTCCAGGCATAATATTATAGAAATATTAGAATTCCCTTGAGTGTGGCCTGAAAGTTTCATCACTGGGACTATCTTGGACAGACTCCTTTAACAGCTGCAAAGCACATTCCCCTGGAAGAGGAGCAGCAGCCAGTTATTCTTCCTCTCAGGCAGCCAAAGTGCTACACACGAGACTGATGCAGAACTTAGCCATCTACCAAACTTCAAGGAAAAATGTTTTAATGGTGAGAAACTGATCTTGTATTCAATTACTTGATTTAAAAGATTGTATGAAGCTCTTTAGTTGCCTTTATAATATAAATATACCCGACACAAATCCAACAGGCTCACAATTTACCAGATATGACCAATAACCGGATTTACAACATATGAGTGTAACACCCACAGCATATATCGCTACAGAGCCCTGAGGCTAAAATATTTCCGCTAATGCAACAGCAACATTCCCATCTGTTGTCTCAGTGGTAGTGACGAAGGAACTGAATTAAATCATTAATTTCAGCTTAACTATGTTTCATCATTGACAACAGTCTGGGAATTAATATTCCAAACAGGATTCCTCACCACTGCTTCACAGCAAGCATGCTGATTATGATGTGGATGTCTTCAAGGAAAAACGAGGAATGTGCTTTCCTAGCTGTGTTTACAATTTCAGTCTGTTTCCCGTTAAGAAAGCAAGGAGATGGAATGCAGCATTACACACTGCAGTGGGTTTTACAGGCCTAACATAAGAGTCTATTTCTACATTGCCCTCTATGCAAGATACCACCAAAATGAAGGGTCAGAAAATCCTGTCCTGTGGGGCCCATTCTCCCAACACCATTCAAAAGGGAGGCATGTTGGGAAGTGAAGTCCTCAGAGGACTGAACTAACACTGCCTGTATTTCAGCTGATCTCTATGATAAGAAAAAGTGGATCTCAGTTTACTGTATCACCCTAAAAATGTTCCTGCTTGTGGAAAACCCTATTAAGAAAACACACCTTATGCCTAGCTGAACACCAATGCCCAACCTGCTGAAACATGCTAGGAGGAAATTGACAGCAATGCTTTTCTGTAACCAATGTAAAGAAGTCAGCTATCCTAAGCCAAATCCATTAATAATTTAAGCTCTAAGTATACTTACAAATTGCCTGGATAATCATGGTATCTACTTTATCCGGGCTGAATTTCAACTTGTATCGGGAAAGGCTGAGGAGACAGAAATACAGGTTCATCAGCACCCTGACATCCTGCCACAGAGTATGTCCCATCTGTTCCGACTTTACATGAATATAGCTGTCCATACATTCATTCATTCATACCAGCACTGTTTTATGCCACTGACTGCTCTCAGCTGTAGCCAGAAGCCACACAGACACAAGTTTCACAACAGTTCCGACACGTGTACATGCACATACCCTGTGACCAGGGTGAAAGGGAGAGTTAAGGCTATCTGTACCACGTGCAGCAGACTGAACATGAGTACTGTGGCAGGAAATCGGCTGTTGGTTTCTTTCTGCATGGTTCCCCACAAAAAGTATTTGTCAACGGCACTTCCAGTTCTGCAGCGGCTGAAGGCAATCCACAAAATTGTACCTACCCAGCAGCAAATATCAGCAACGCTAATGTGAAGCAACAGAAGAAACTTCCTGGAACAGATTCTCACTGTCTGAGAAAGGCCATTACCATCTGGCTTTTTTTTTTTAATGTATGTTTAAAATTTCTCAGTACACTACAGTAAAAGACACTTGATATCAATGAGGACTTGCATCTTCAAAGACCTTTTTCAATATTAATGCCCATTTTCTAAGCAAACACACATCTATTTTTAAGGAATTAGCTACAGTAAAGCAGTTCCCTAACTTGCCAATGGCTCATGGACACGACAAGCTCATGTCGGAATATGGATTAAAAGTTAGTTATGAATGAATGCTTGACCCCACGCTGATCCAACAACTCCGTATTTAACTACTGCTCCACTAAACCTAAAAGGCAGTGATAGCAAGTTAGGAAGACAACTCTGCCTTTAACATTTACATTATGTATTATATGGTATTTATTCTGGCATAAGTCAGCAAATTGTGATCTTCACCTTGTCTCTCAGTGGCAATGGAGTTCTAAATGACCCATTTGACTGCTACAGAAACATTTGAAACCAAATCCTAAAGTACGTAACATGCAAAGGAAAGCTATCAACTTCGGGTGAAGATGAAGCCTTCCCCTAAAGGGTGGGTGCAAACTGGAAAGCCCTTCCTTTATAAAAAAAGATTTCAGATACAAATGTGTCTTGACTTACAAAGTATGAGACCAAGTCATATACTCAGAGACACTTCAAGCAACACAGCATAGCCAAGGACACAGAAGTGGGGCAGACATGGGAAGAAATGGAGCTGTTCTAGGAACTCACCTGTGCGCCAGACCCAGACACATAGCTGCCATCTCTCGAGAAGGGAGGCCTGTAATAAGTCCTTCAATCTGTGAGCGAATTCCTCTCATCAGCTCTGTAACCATTGGGCTGTGTATACAACTCAAATTCAGCTTGTCCTGCAGGATGGAAATGAATGGTCCAAAGTCAGGCACAACAATGACATTCCTCTAAAGCCCTTCTTCCAGTAGCCTTATCTCATTATACCTGGTTTTCCCACTGCAATCTTGTGATCACACAATGGTTTCAGTCATCTTTGATGCTCAAGGTAGCGACACCCCCAGTTCCCCACAGTAACAATTCCAGTTTGAAGAGGAGATTTATAATAAATGCTCTATCTGCTATGTAGACACTGGAACCAAAGATTCGAGATTTTGCAGATTACTAGAAACAGTTTGGCCACAGAGAGAAAATTAAGAGGTAGAAGGTTGCGGGCTTTGAGTCTTTTTCAGAGAACAAAGCTGAACAATTAGTTCAGAATCTTTGGTATTACTCACTTTAACACTAAGTCCTCCTCATTTTGCAGCCTACACCAGTCTCCTAAGACAGCTCGAGGAGGTGGTCACAATAAAAATCACTGGATCAGGGGACAAGAAGACACGAGATGGGAACCTGGTATTTGACACGTAAAGAGACATTGGAGAAAGCAGTCCGCCTCTGCTGTACTTCTTCCTTCCTCTGATAGGCAAGGACTGAAGGATGTGCACAACTGCTTGTAAACTGAGGAAGGCAGAACAATGCCTACTCCCAACAAGACAGTAAGTCATCACCCCACTATTGCTGCATCTGTTAGTGAGGAACAAGCATGTCTGCCTGGCTGTTTTTTTGTTTGGTTCCTCCCCCTGTCCCTTTTCCTGGATGGAATCATTAGGGAAATTAATTTTTTTAATCTGCTGGGTTTCTAACCAATATTTGCGAGAGAAATCAAGCAAACCTGAACACCTCAGTACACTTTTACATATCATTCGTGTACTCAAGACGACATCTTCCCAGTATGCAAGCAGTACACATTTGATCATAAGGATTAGATATCTTCCACACTGCAAATGCAGCATTGGCAGTGTAATCCATTGCTAATAATTGCAAAATCTCTGGAATCTAACTATAAGATTTCAGTAGCATGAGACAAAAGGAAGAATGGCAAAATCAGTTACCACCTTTATGACACCTCCAAGTTTGGCATCTGCTACAGCCAACTGTTCATGGGCATCTTTTGCCACTATCTTCTTGAGAATTTTCTTCAAGTTCTTGCTGAGCTTGCCTTCTACAAGAGCTGTGGATGCTGTATAAAACGAAAAGACCAAAGATGCAGTTTCTTTCCCCTCCTAAAACCTGTGAAGATAGTACTCCTAACTTGGCAGTTTTATTTTAACTGCCCACAGTAGCTCTAGTCTGAGCTGCAATACCACTTCACCATGCAGTGGCTAAAATAGAAATAGAAGAAAATTATATACTTGCTCCTTCAGAGGCCTGAATCAAAAACCCTTCTCCCAGTTGCCTCTCCTTTCTCCATGTGGTTTCAGTTCTATTTCTGACAATTTTGTTTAAGGATATCTACGAACATATGCTTCAGATATATGTTTAACATTTCCAAGGCAAGGTTATATGGGAATATTTTGTGTATTATTTAATTAACCAACCATTTTCCAGGTCCCTTAGTCAGCAAGCATGATATCCTAAATTGAGTAATGGCTTACTTGCATCCTCTGATGATGATAACGTACTATCTAAAGCCCAACAAAGAATGATGCCAAATACATTGACTGGGCAGTCAGACATGGACCCTTTTAATATAGCATGTAGACTGAAGAATTTTAAAAGGACGTTCTTCATTCTCAAGTATTAATAGATCTGTAAAAGCTTTACAATCCCACACAATGTATTTTAAACAGGCACTTATACAATTTTCTTTGCGGGTCGGCTCTGTGCTCTGCTGAATTTCTGCGATTGATGCAACATCTTCATCACAGTAAATAAAGCAAAAGCCAGTGATTTTTGATTTCCAGAACCTTAATGAAACGCAAGGATAAAATCTAAGTGCTATACTGAGTTTCCTCTCAACCTTTCTAAAATGGAGATAAGTTTCCACCTTTCAAGCTGGCCAATAGCTCCTAACCTACTTAAAACAGCCACATACATAGTCTTCCCTTCAAAATAAATGTGTCTGAATAATCTCTCCCATTTCACAGATAAGTAAACCTGAAGCAAAGTAGTAGAAGTTTCGGGTGGGGTTTTTTGTTATTTTGTTCTGTGAGGTTTGTTTTTTTTTTTTTTTAAATCAGCCTAACTATACATGATCTGAATCCAAACCTATGCAAAAGCAACATAATCAAAAAAATATATCAGGGAGAAGAGTATACAGCAGCTTCAATCTCAGCTGTTTCACTTGCATCTCACGTATGATGGTAGTGTCTCTATTCTTGCTTCCTTAGCTTCCTTTATAAGCTACCCCTACCACATCAGAATATGAAGATCTGTTCTTCAGTCATAAATGTGACCTGGAACATCCACCTACTGACGTCACACAGCACATTCAGCAGTAATAGTCACACTACTTCTGAATGATTAGCCAGAACTTCTGTAATTTCTGTCCAAACCAGTCTACAGCATCAAGCATTTAAGTGTTGAATTAGTAAAAGTTATTGAATATTGTGTTTAAACTCCTGAAATTATTTTAAGTGGAATACAAGCATTTTTTTTAGGCTGAAAAAACACAGGCATAATATGCATCCATAAAACAAGGGCAGTTGTAATAATATATGTAGTCTGATATCTGTCTGTTGTCTCAGTGGTAGTGACGAAATGTTTACTCAAATCAGCTATATTCAGCTTCAGCAAGAATCCATCATTGACAACAGGCTACACCTATCAGTCAAAACCTTCTACATGGTGCTCATTAGTGAGCTGCTTGGGAAAATAGCATGGTAGGAAAAAACTAGACTTTATTACATCTCTACTGCACTATAGACTGGATGGATGACCTCATAAAAAACCAAAACCAGTTAACTTTGAAAAATTTGTAATTTAAAAACTAAGCAAAGAAACAGAGCAAGGACAGAGGTAAGTAATGAGTGAACTAGTGCATGACAGATTTTTTTTTTTTTGTAAGAATGGTGTTAACTCACTTACCAGCAAGTGCTTCTGTTGTGTCCTGAAATTTTTCAAAGTGTTTCAGCTTTACTCTACAGAAGAAAAATACAAGTGTGTAAACAAACGTACATAAACGAGACGCTAGAATCATTTTACTTTTTATAGTTCCCCTCTTCTCCCTAAGACTGCAAGAGAGCAGAGATCAATATCCAGATCCTCAAAAAGAAGGAAGAGCACTAAACCTGCTGATTAAGTTTGAGCCTGATAGGACTTTTCAGCTGGGTCCCGCAAACTTTATTAAAAAAAAAAAAAAAAAAAAAGAAGGAATTTTCATTCAGTATTTCTAGGTCCAACAAATCAGAAAACCTAAGCCCCTTTTAGTTTTGTAGTTCATATTTAAAGACAGACATCATCCATTTAAATTTCAACACTGCACCCTGATTAACTAGGTGTCACTGCTGATTGACTGCTGATAGCATCTTCCCACTCATCTTTAAAAGAGAACCTTCTGCCTCCGTGGAATGCATAGTCTGCACACATTAGATTTAACACGCTTTTCAACCAAATGCATTTTCAGAGACTTTAAAACTGAACTGATTCATTGTCCATGAATCCTCAAGTCCTCCCTTGTAATTAGATATTAGAATACAAGTTCTGAGCTGAGCTTAAAACAAAGAGAAAATTCTTTCATGCCCTAACTGCTGACCAGAGCCAAAAATCATATGGACAGTGTTTAATCGCACTGTGTCAGATCCTTAGGCCCAGCTTCCCTCTCCCCCTCACATAGTCGGTGACATTGATATCTAGAGTAACAGTTAAGAAGCCATCTCAATCCAGTAAATTCCTTGTCAGGGACAGGCATTTGACTAATCCAGTTCTGATTAACCAGCTCTTTGTGAGTCAAGTATCTGCAAAGGAAGCAAGGTCACAGATAAAGCTGAATGCTTGAGTTAAGCATTCGCAGAGCCCAACAGAAGCTCCAGGCTTATACTGATGCCTTTTCAGAAAGCCAGAAGAGATAGGAATTACTTTGATCAGAGTAGAGATCCATTAAGAGCTACATCCTGTCTAGCAAGTGGCCAAGATGATATTTCCAAGACAAGATTAACACCACTACAAACAGGCAGATGTGGAATATTTTGGCCTCTCCTCTTACTACTGTTACAGAGCAGGATAAATCCAAATCACGAGGCACAGCTTGTTCGGAAGTATCCGTTATAACCAAAGCTGGTTAGAAATCTTCCAATAAAAACACCCTAGACAAACTTGGAAGGAATCCACCGTTGTCCCCAGCTTTAGGACAATTTGCTAGAAAGGCCAGCTTGGTCAGTGGACACTGCAATCCCTGTGCAGCTATGCAGCGGTGCTAACACTCACTGATGGCACGGGCAACAACACTCAATGCACAGTGACTCACATGCTATTAGTTTCAGCTGGATTAAACTTTTTCTTTTTTTTAAAGAATTTCCTGTGAGCACAAAAACCTGTCATTTCAGCCAGTTCCAGCATTACAAGCTTGGATGTTCTTGTCAAAGCATCCAGATCTCCTTAAAATATTGTTCAATTTTTTGCTTCGGTGACACATGGTAATGACTTCTGCAGCTTAATTACACTGCAAGGAAAGAAAAGTTATTTCTTTCACTTTCACAGCTTTGAGGTTTTATAATACTGAAAAATAAAAATCGGTACTTCTTTCTGAACCTCAGATGTGCATAACTACAGGCAGTCATGTCCTTCCAAAAGCCAGGCTGCTATCCCCACATAAAGCTGCTTACATTTTGTTTGCTTTTTCAGGAGTTTCAAATTCTTTCCATAAACTGTCAACTTCTTGGAGCTTTTTCTCATTCAGAACCTGTAGAAGAAAAAGAAAAAAAATGAACAAAAAACCACACAACTATATTTAAACCACTTTTGAACAACCTTCAACCGTGCATTCAGCAGAGAAGACCTGAAGCAGATTTACAGTGCATCCAACCACCAGAAGTTAATACTGATTGAGTCAATAAACTCAATTTTGGTGATCTCCAGTTTCATCATTCTCTCCCAGCAGCTTTATCCTATTAATACATACACAATATTACAGTGTTTTTACTTTCAACTGAATTACAGAAGTTGCTCAATAATGGCTGGGTCCTTCTGAAGCTGCACATTAAAGCAAAATCCTCTCCTTGTTTATCAAAACTGGTCTTGCTCCACCTCCCCTGCAGGACTCATTCACAACCCCAGTGACCCAAAACCAAACCTACCACTACTTTGGGAAAATACAAACATGTCTGGGACACCTAACAGGAAGGAGTGATCCCACAAGTTATTTTCATTAATCTGAGCTAGGCCAAGGAAGAAAGAGAACATCTCTATAAAGAAGACTTTTCACCACAGCTTGGTAACCAACTGAGCCAAGAACTACCTAAGAGGCAGCAATGACTTAATCCCATCTCTGTACAAAGGGGATCCCCCTCAGTTTTTAAACAGCACAAGATTAACAATTACACCCCTAGAGCCTACACACATTTCAGAAGATGCAGAGCGTACTGCAAATTCCTAGAGAAGTGCTCAGGGGAACAGTACAGTCAAGATCTTTACAACATCATGTTCTTTACACCTCACTCAAAAATATTCTGGTTTTGTCCCCACAATGCAAACGCAACACAATTGCAATTTGACTCTGTGCAGCGCAGAAATCGTTCTCAGGATGAGATTTTGCTCCCTTGCAGATTTTTAAACCCTGGTCAAAGGAGGTTGTCTTTTTTAAACTCCATTAGTAGCTGAGGAAATAAACATAGTAACTTATTTCCCACAGGACTCTGAGGCACAGAAAAACTGTGGGGCAACTCTTCCTTTTCTCAGCCTGCTGATTCTTTTCTCCAATTCATCTTTCCTACCCTGAGGCCTACAGAATTTTCAGCCTCTATAAACAGATGAGGGTGCATAGAGAAAATTAAAGACATAGAAGCTGCTAAATCAAGGTTGTTAGGATATAGAAATTACATGCCTATGGATATTTTGTAAGATAGTAAGACTCATTGGAAAAAGTCTTCCAAGATCTAGAACATGGCTATGCCCCATTTGCCCTTACTGTTCAGACTGCTCCTCTGATGGGAGCAACACCTACAAGGGAATACCTGAGAATCACACAGCTTGCAGAGGACAACAGTTCTTGATCACCAAGGCATAAAGGCACAGCACAGTTATGCTGGCAATGGACATCTGTGGGCACTGCTGAAAAGGGAAGTGGGTGACCATGACTGTCTCCCAAAATTCAGAAGCACAGATTCTGTCCAACCCTCAAATAACTAAAAACAAAAAAAACCCCAAACAAACAACCCCCCACCCCCCAAAAAAAAACAAGCAGTGACAATCTTTAGAGACTGCTTTAAAAAGAAAAAAGCTAAACTCCGCAGAGAATATTTTGAACATACAAGTGTAACAATGACACAAGCTTGCAGCTGAACAGCTACCCTGTCTAGGAAAGGAAAGCTATGTGATTGAGAGCTTTGCCCTGCAAATGTGCACCGAGCCTGGGGCTCGCAGCTGCAAACAGAATCAGCATGGAAAACCAAAGCTTGCCTCAAAACATGTATTTTAATAAAACACTACTTCTGCTCAGTTCCAGCAGACAGCTGTCACCTCTCTCCCAGTCCAGCCCAGACACCACTTGCAGTCCACTGTCTTTCCCACGGACTAGGTGTCTAACAGCCCGCCTTGGAACCTGCTCCTGGAAGCCTGGTGCCCTCTAGCCGCTTTGCACACACATCACAGCCAGACCCCACGCCCCAGCCGGCGACACCCGCAGCGGAGTGCTGCGGCACTTCTGCGGAGAGACTTCATCACTTCTCTTTATGCCCCTCCTCCTATCTTTGCTTTATGCCTACCCTGCTCTCAGAAATTAAAATATGGGTTATTTGCAGCCCCTCCTGGCTCCTGTGAAAGGTTAAAAGGCCCTGGCTCACGGCACAAGAGGTTTGAGCCTACTCAAGAGGCAACTTTTTTTTTTAGTAACTTGGAAAGTGTGGGATACTAGCCAGTGTGAACACCCAGTAAGCAAAACCTTCAGGGAGACTGCTGTATGTGTTAGTTCCCCAGGTATAAGTGTTGGGGGGTGGGGAGCACAGAACAGAAGCTATCTGCTTTTAGAAGTATTTCTGTCTTCTCCCTGAGGCTTACATCTTGAAATCCTCCTTGCCTGAATTGCACAGCTGCACCTCAGTGAGGAGGAAAGGTTTCAGGGCAGATGAAGTAAACATAGTGCTCTGTAGAGCACCAAGGGTGTACTTCTGCAGCAGGCTACGGCAAAAGAAAACAGCGCCTTGCTTTCTTTGCACCTGCACCTGTGTTCACACAAGCTAAACACAGAAAAAAAGACTAAGCTGGGGGGAAAAAATACAAACGTTATGATCAAACTCTATAAATAAACTGGTGGGACTGTACAGGCGTCAACACTCGAGCAAGGGAACAGGCCAGAGGAGGGCATGGCACTGTAGCAGCTCTAGTTTAGACTTGTTCAAACCACCGTGAAATTGCAGCCTTTGAGCCACCTCATCAGAGGCTGGCAGAGCCCTGTGAAGCGGTCTGTTCCTCCCAGCCCACCTTCTCAGCTGAGCGAGGGAAGTCAGACCACACACTGTACCTGCAGGCACGCTCACCCTGCCCGTCTGCTCAGCCCTGCTTG
>NW_009205042.1:0-421 GCF_000690835.1 Fulmarus glacialis
AAGAATTTTAAAGGATTTGATTTTATTCCCGTTTGGAAAGGAAAAGATAAAAAAAACCAAACCAACTATTTTCAAACTGTGCCACGAACTGGAATGATCCTGCCTCTTTATAATGGTCATTTATTCTCCTTGTAAAACAGTCCCTAAAGTTGTATGATGAAGTCAATGTTAAGAAATGTTTAGAAAAGCAGCGTCAAGGTTAAATTTGTTCCTCACTCTGAGAGAACTACCCTTTGCTGGCCTCTAGTAACAATTCAATTTATCTCTTTACTTCAGCTGTCAAAAGCACCCAAGGGAATTAGGTACCTAACACCCGGGGAAAAGCACTGGAGCTTGACTCCCTCGGTTAATTTACTGAGACTCCTGTGAAAATTCAGGCCAGACATTGGCCAGGCACCAAGCTCCTTCTTGAGGGAGCTTC
>NW_009205043.1:0-4964 GCF_000690835.1 Fulmarus glacialis
GGGAGGGGGTTGTTTTGTTTTGGATTTTTTTCTTGGGTTTGGTTTTTTGGTTGTTTTTTAAACCATGAGAATTTGAGACCTTGGAAGTATTTATCCTTGTTTGTCACGGTGTGATAAAAGCTTGACCCTTGTTGTCTTTTTGGCAGCAACAGAGTGAGTTCTGAAACAGCTTGATCATGTTGTTAACTTCCAGCAGCTGAATTCACAATTCCAGAGCACGATTTGAGCAAAACAGTCTGCCATATGTGTTATGTCAAGCATTAAAATTATTGATAGAGAATAAAGGCAACAATACCAAATATTTAAATGGTAGAAAACAGCAAATGTTGCTGCTTTTCTCAACAAGAAGCTTTTTTCATTTTCAATGAAGTTAGTGTATAGAAGATGTTGGGAAGATTATTGATTTGTTTTTTCTTTTTTTAAATCAATCTTTAATGTAGAACTGTAAAAATAGGTCCATATGGCCAATTCATAGAATCATGGAATGGTTTGGGTTGGAAGGGACCTTTAAAGGTCATCGAGTCCAACCCCCCCACTGTGGGCAGGGACATCTTCAACTAGATCAGGTTGCTCAAGAGCCCCGTCCAACCTGACCTTGAATGTTTCCAGGGATGGGGCATCTACCGCCTCTCTGGGCAACCTCTTCCAGTGTTTCACCACCCTCATTGTAAAAAATTTCTTCCTTATAGCTAAGGAATCTACCCTCTTTTAGTTTAAAACCATTCCCCCTTATCCTGTCGCAACAGGCCCTACTAAAAATTCTGTCTCCATCTTTCTTATAAGCCCCCTTCAAGTACTGAAAGGCCGCAATAAGGTCTCCCTGAAGCCTTCTGTTTTCCAGGTTGAATAACCCCAACTCTTTCAGCCTTTCTTCATAGGAGAGGTGTTCCATCCTTCTGAATTCATATTGCCCTTCAAGCAAATACTACTGTATTATTTGCTGAATAAACTCATACGATACCTACTAGATGAAGCATGTTATTACAAGAAGATAACATCAAATATTTCTGCTAAATGTTAAAAAAACCCCCAAATCTTCATCATACTCTTGGTAATTGTGTGGAAGGTTCCTCTAGGTTAAAGGAACTTTAGGTAGGTTAGTGGTTTCTTTTTTGATGTTGTTTAGTTGCAGGCAACTACTGTAAAGTCCATCAGGGCTAGTTTTCATTTAATTTGAGGAGGCTTTAAATTTATGCTCGTAAACTTCTTACCTAGTCAGCTTTCTTTCTCCTCACCCTGGTAAAAATACTGCTTATACAGTATCAGGTGTATATAGCCATAGCTCGTAACACTTTAGATTGATTAAAACATGAAGCAGAATCCTTGAAACAGGAAAAATAAGATGACGGTAACTTGTCTTCCTTTTAGGTTTAAGCTCAGTTAAGAGACTCAAGCTTGTGATTGCATGTACTTCAGCACCTTTCATTTTGTTATTAGAGTTGTGCACTCATTGCTGTAAAATTTGGCCAGAATGGTGGGATGGAAGCAATGCAGCAAATAATTTGAACGCAAATAGTAGTTTTTGCAAATGGTTTTGCAAATGGTTAGGCTTGGTTTTAAATTGAAGCTCCTGTGCTTTATTGATACAATGTTTTTACTTGTTTCTCTTCTAAATCCTTTTTAGAAATGAGTTACTGAATTTGTATAAACCAGAAAGATGGACACGTTGCTCTTAGTCCGTTGAAAATTTAATTCATTTCTAGTTAGTTTTATGTCCTTCAGTTAAAGGTTGGGTCAACCTTTAACTCAATTCAGAAAAGAAAGTTAGTTGATATTTTTATTAACAAAAATGAAAAATTTCCTGGTTTGTATGCTGAAGGGTAATCAACTACATTTTCAATTTTTCTGTGCATCTATTTTCAGATTACAACTGATGGGAAACCCAAGATAATTGATATAATTGATACAACAGGCAGTGGTGATGTAACTACATGTACCATTGTAGAACCTAAAGATGGGGAAATTACCGGTCTTTCTGGAAGAACTTTAAAGGTGAGTATTTGGTGGTACAGACACACCACGGGGCATCTTTTTTCTTTCTTTCTTTGTTTCTTTGTTTAACAACAAATTTAGCACCTGCAGAACTTACTTCCTTTTAACCAGATCATATCCAAAACTAATACTGCATTTGCTGATCTTCATACGGATTGCTTGACATTTCTTTTACTTTTAATGTGTCTTTATATTGAATACTCTCTTAGCTGAGTGGGGGTGTGTGCAGTTTTGTTGGGGGCTTGATAATCATTTAATTATGCTTTGTTCAAATCAGTATCTGATACAGTTTTGGAAGTTGGCTGAAGAAAACATGCTAACGTGCTTTAAAAATATCAGACACGGTTCTGTCTTTAAAAGTGCTAGTATTTTCCACATTTGTATAAACTAAAAGAGGAATCATGTTAAGCTTGTGGTAAATAGTTCTAGAGGCTGAAAAAATCTGTTGAGGACTTAGTTGTAGGTTCACTGCATTCTCACTATGAATGGAACAGAAATGGTGTAGGGTTTTCAGAAAGGATACAATGAGATCTAGTAGAGGTCTTGGCTATATAGAACTGCTGATGTTACTGACGTGTTCTTGATTGGCTGGTTAGATTGATGAGGGCATCAAATCTTTGGATCTCCCCATGCTATCAGCTTTCTTCTGAATTTTGCACAGAATATGATTGTAAGGGTGAATCTGTTGCTCTCTTTTGCTGCTGGGAATAGTGGATCTGATATACGGAGAGTCTAAACTGCAGCAAGATATGAAATTAGACATTCAGATGTTTGTCATGACCTCTAACCGTAACCCCCCTTCATGCTAGGGTGCTTCTTTTCATTTATAGTGCTATTATTTCCCTAGACCTCTACCCAATAAAGTCACTGCTGGGGATGTATGTTTTAAAAGTAGAGTATCAGGGCAACTGGTACTTAAAGATGTTCAATGGTAGTGTCACATGAATTGATACTGATTCCTTTGGAACTGGATTGAAATTGCCCTGTCACGTTGTTGAAACTTAGTGCAGTAGTTACTGTCATGGAGACAAGGAATTAAATTGGAGATATTTGCAAGTCTGTTCTGCTAAGCTTTCTTACACAGTGTTGATTTATGTTTTTTTTTTAATGCCATTAGTTAACCTATTACTGAATATACTTTTCTGTAGATTCCAGCGAACTGGGTAAATCCTTCAGGCAAATATCACATTGGCATAAAAAATGGCTATGATATCTATCCTAAAGCTCTTAAGGAGAGGATTCAGGTAAGGAATTACATTTTGCTTCTGGTGTATAGTTGTATTTCACCGTTCTGATTCTTAAGTTTTTCTAGGAAACTACAGTATGTGATTTGCTAACACATGTAGGCTGCTAGCTAACGCTTGAGAGCTATTCTCTCACTGGTTTTTGTTTAGTTTTGACATGATCCATTTCTTCTGTGATTTTTTTCAGAACAACAGGAGGTGGTCCGGTGGTCCTCCTCGCTGTGGTCCATTGAGGCAAAAAGTCTAGAAATTACTGATACCCGTTTCTTTTTTCTGTGTAGCAATTGATGTTTATTTATAGTATAGTAGTTTGTTTATATATAGTATTGAACTTTTTAGCCATTGTGTCTCAAATCAGAGTTTTTAAATTATTTTTGTGGTCTTCGTACTTTGACATATGTCAATTTATCAATATATTGAGGAGCGTGGTTTTCTTTTACAGAAAGAACGCAAGGAAAAGCTCTGGGATCCTGTTCACAGACTGGCTCTTGCAGAGGCCTGTAGGAAACAAGAAGAATTTGATGCTGCTCATAGCTCTCCCTCCCAGGTTTGTATAAGTCTAAATAAATTTGTAAACTTGTTGTTTGCAACAATTTGTGACTGGTTGAGAGGGTTAAAATGTTTCATTGGGTGAGTGAAGGAAAGATACTTGTGATTATTTTGACAGATGCACTGGTAAGTGTAATTAATCTTCTGATTAATTTAAAAAGTCTGTATATGGATGGTTGTTTGTTTTGCTTAGTGTTGTTAACTTTCTAAACTTGTTGTCAAATATGAAAAGGGTATTACTTCAAATACTTTGTAGCATATTTTTAGTAAGTTTTATTTTTAATTTATTATGCTCTTTTTTGAGGCTGTCATCCATTCTTTCTGTGTTCAAAGTTGGAATCTTCTAAACATATCCTTTCTTTTGTAAACTAGGTACTATTTCAGTGAAGTACCAGCAATGCCTCAGGTCACTTCTGTGTCATTTAACAGTCTGTAAAAAAAAATGAGGGCTTTAAAGTGTTCCAAATTACAGAAATTAGAAATAGTTATACATAATAGGCCAAAAATAAATAGCACACTGTTGAAGACCATTGAACTTCTAGATGTTCATGACTCCTAGGATAGTCTTACATTCTTGGTGAAGTAAAGGAACAAATGTATAGCATCAGAAGGGAGTATAGGATTACCTATCTTGTAATAATTTTAGAAATACTCTATTTTTGTTACCTTATTAGGTAAATAAGCTAATAAAGGAAGAACTTCAAAATCAAGTGGAACTGTTGAATTCTTTTGAGAAGAAGTATAGTGATCCTGGCCCAGTATATGATTGTCTAGTATGGAATGACGGTGAGACCTGGAGGTAAATGCCTAAACTTGTCTAAAATGTCTTGTTCTACACATAAAACAACAGCTTGCATTGAAGACTGTGTTAACTTTTAAATGTACACTCTTTATAGAGGTCTTAAATATTATTTGCTTCAAAATAATACTGTTGTATCACTTGAGTTTCATGATGAAGTTCCGATCCCAAATGAAGATGGGGTAGAATGAAGTCTTATTAAAGACAGCATGATATAAAGTGTAAGCTTGTGGGATTTTCCTCTGAGGAAGAGTAAAATTGCTTTGAGTATCTATTGGTGATAGGAGGGGAAAAAAAACCCAAACCAGAAGTCTTTGCACAAAATTCAGGATGTAATATGGCACTTTTCTTGACTGTGCATCATACAAAACAGTGGGAAA
>NW_009205043.1:4995-7017 GCF_000690835.1 Fulmarus glacialis
TTTGTGTACCAGCACCGAACAGCTAGCTTTAGTAAAATTTCTTCCTTGAAGAAATTGCCTGAATTTCCATATGCTTGCTTTTCAAAGACAGATTTATTCGAATTTGGTAGTATTTGAAAATCAGTTTATTTAGAGATCCTTGTAGTGTCTGAATCTAAGTGTAAACAACCAGGTTTAAAAATACTGACTTAAAGAGGTAAGATACTGTAAACACAGAACCAGACTTCTTCAAGTCTTTGTGGTACTCTTTGCTGAGAGAGGGTGGAGATAACTGAAAGTTTACAGCAGATGAAAAATTGCCTTTTTTTTGTTTTTGTCAACAGAGCCTGCATAGATACCAATGAGAGTGGTGACTTAACTAGCTGTACAGTGCTGAGAACTTACAAAGAGGCTCAGGAATATGGATCTTTTGGAACATCTGAGATGTTGAATTATTCTGTGAATATATATGATGATGGAAACCTTCTTTCCATTGTGACAAGTGGAGGTAAATGAAAGTAATCTCAAGAAGATTTTGCTGCTGAGTAGGTATCATGAGAAGCAGCAATTTGTATTGGGTCCTGATCCTGGTACTTGGGATGGTGCTTGGCTCAAGGCAGCTGTCTTAATACAGCATTCATTACTATGGCAATCAATATCAATATTCAGATTTCCTGAACTAAACATATAATGACAGCTCATTACCAAACTTACTTGCATTTTTTTCTGAAATATGTAAAATTTGGGTTCATATGCATGTATACATAGAATGTGTATACTTAGGTACTCTTTAAGATGCTCCTGCATCTTAAAGCCTAAAATAGAGAGAACCTTCTTTCAAAGTACCTTTTTTGTTTTGTTTCTTAAATATAGGGTGATGATTGATTTTTGGTTGCTGTCCTTTGTGCTTGTGTAATTTAAGAATCTTAAATAAGACATCCATGAGCAAAAGGGTTATTAATCTTTATTTTGGTTTGTCCAAACTTTTTTGTGATGGCAGGTGTCACTATAACTGTAGCTCCAACCACTCTGAACCCATATTTGTGTATTCTTTATATACTCATGTTTTGTTTTGGAAGCGTCCTGAGTTGTTAAGGTGGTATGGATGTATTTGGTTTGAAAAATGCTCTTAATTTCTCATGAAACTATCCCATCTCAGTAGAACTACAGAAGCAGTTCTGGTTTCTAAATTGATGGTAATTTTTTTGAGACATATCTTTTTATACTTCTGTGCAGTTTTATTTCTAATTTTTTTCTTAATCTCCACTGAGTCATCTCAGGTCATCTACTTCGAGTAGGAAGTGTTGAGCCTTTTAAGTAACTTTTGTTAGTGGAATTAAGTTAATACTTCTTTTTTTTCCGCCTGCTGCCTCCTTTCTCCCCTCAAAAAGCTGTTTTATTTTGCAGATTGCTGCTGTTTACAGGCTTTTTTTTTTTCCTTAGTATAATATGATGTTAATTAAATAAAGTGATTTGAACCCTGGGCTCATTTTATAGAATCACAGAATCATTTAGGTTGGAAAAGACCCTTAAGATCAAGTCCAACCGTTAACCTAGCACTACCAGTCCACCACTAAACCATGTCCCTAAGTGCCACATCTACATGTTTTTTAAATACCTCCAGGAGTGGTGACTCAACTGCTTCCCTGGGCAGCCCGTTCCAATGCTTGACAACGCTTTCAGTGGAGAAATTTTTCCTAATACCCAATCTAAATCTCCCCTGGCAGAATTTGAGGACATTTCCTCTTGTCCTATCACTTGTTTCTTGGGAGAAGAGACTAACACCCACCTGGCTACAACCTCCTTTCAGGTAGTTGTAGAGCGCGATGAGGTCTCCCCTCAGCCTCCTCTTCTCCAGACTAAACAGTCCCAGTTCCCTCAGCTGCTCCTCTCATAGGACTTGTTCTCCAGACCCTTCACCAGCTTCGTTGCCCTTCTCTGGACACGCTCCAGCACCTCAATGTCCTTCTTGTAGTGAGGGGCCCAAAACTGAACACAGGATTCAAGGTGCGGCCTCACCAGGGCCGAGTACAGGGGCACGAT